>NC_077234.1:62973205-63273205 GCF_027887165.1 Monodelphis domestica
GGGACTTGACAACTGGTTGCCTAGCAGGAATGAGAGTGAGCAATTGAGGATGGGAGCTTAGAAGATTGTGAGGGTAGAGACACACTCAACAATAATAGAGAAGCTAGGAAGCAGGGATGCTTTTGGAGAGAAAAAATACTGAATTCAGTTTTGGTTTTCCTAGAATTTAAAATGTTCAGAAGATATCCATGTCTAGATGTTCCTTAGGTAGATGTAGATGACAGAATGAAGTCAGTAGAAAGGTAATGGCTGGACAAATAGATCTGAGAATCATCTGCATTATGATGAGAGTCCAATTCAAGTGAGTTAATGAGTCCACCAAGAAAAATAGTTTAATAGAAGAAGAGAAGTATGTATTGATGACTTAATTTTGGTAATACCATGTTAGGTATCTGGGCATTGGGTCCCTCTGCTGCCCTGAATAGAAACTTTTATTATTTTTTGTGGTAAGCCCAGAAAATGTCTTATCCTCACCATAGGGTAAATATGATATCTAATATTAATACATTTAGTATGGCATGTGGTGAAATGTCTTGTGCCTCTGTTGCTGCTGTAGTTGCTTCTTTGTTGTTGTCTTTGCTTTCCAAAAACAAAGGCAGAGGACCTTGCTTCCAATCTGGGTGTATGTTCTGTTATGGGAGATTAGCCCTTAAAAGAATGCTTTCATCAAACATCAAAGAACTGAAATCTGTCATACTCAGATGAGGTAGATCCTTTTGTCACCTTATTTTTCAATAAACTCTTCCACAAGGCCAATAGAAGAATTGTGAGTTTCAAAGTCAGTTTTGCTGGTGGAAATTTTTAATCAGGGTCTATCAAGCTTCCAGGGTACATGAAAGGTTGCTTTGAATACTAGAAAATGTACTTGACATTGACAAAAGCACTGAACGTGAGCCAAATAGGTAGCAGGTAGCACTTAAGATAACTCAGGAGGTATTTGAGAGAAGCTGGAATCTACCCACATGTTAAAGGCCAACTTTCCAATATGTGACAGAGAAATAATGTGGTAAGTTCCAATAAATGCAGGATTTGCAATCAGAAAGATTTAATTCAAATTCCACTATTATAGATGTATAAAAAGGTCATTTTTTAAGAAAAGATAATATTTAGAAATCAATATTACTATCTTCTTACTGAAATGAAGGAAACTGCATCAGCATTTAATTCAAATCCTAGGAAAAGTGTCCCCAATATCATATATTACCTTCTTTTTTCCCCTTCTACATTACATTTGTGATGGTGATAAAGTGACATCATCTCCCTGTATCATAGTTTTATCATTTGTTAAAGGTGTCTGGATAACATCTAGTCAAAAGAACACTGAAGTTGCCTGCGGAAACCTGGGAAATCTCTGGAACATTCTTGGCCTCAATTTCTTAACTTTTAAAAGAAGGAATTATACTAGACGAATTTTAAAGATCCTATTAGCATTTTATCTCTGATCCCATGATACATGATGTTTTCTAAGGCTTCTTCCAGCACTGTATTTTAACTTTTCATTCAATCATGAAATTATAATGAAAGCTGATATTTTCTTTTTAATTTTTATGGTCATTTAAAAATTCTTGATGGTTCATGGATGCAATTTTGCTTTTTTCACCTTTTATCTTGTTTCTATACCTTTTCTAATTTTCACTTCTCTTACAGAAGAGTCAAAGCAGGCCAGGAGGATCCAATGGGGGAAAAATACTCACATCCACTAATTTTGGAACTTTTTAAAGCCTCTGGAAAATGGTTTGGTGGTTTAAGAAAAGATAATGCAAAACTCAAGTTCACTAAAAAGAACTGAAGCTGGAGTTATTTGAGGGTCGTGATTTTCTATTCTCATCCATTCCTTCTTACAATGGTAAATAGCATAAGGTTATTATCGCTTCTCTAGAATTTAAGATGGTTTTCTTATTTCTAAATGAAAGAGTATTTTGTGGAACATAAAAACCTGAGTTTTAAATAAAGGAAGCTTAAAAACTTTAAAGAAACACACTCACTTGGTTGGAATATTTTCATCAAAGTGATACATAGAGTTGGCACTAGGAATGAAGTTCTTTTGGAATTTCAGGAACTAAATACTCTCTGATAGTGTCTAAGGCCAACTGTTCTTCACTCAATTTATTTACAAAGCTTATCTCATTTAGTAAAGTTTAACTGTATAAGGGAGTGTGCCAAGGAAGCAGCTCAGAGGTGAGGTCATAGGGCTGACTTAAGGACACAATGAAAACATGATTCTATTAAAACACAAGCCAAGTTCATGTTGAATATGTAAAAACATTTTCACAAACTGGGGTCTCTGAACTTTAAAAAAAAAAGAAGTTTATGTATAGATAGAGATGTATGTATGAAAAGATATGACATGAAATGGATGAGTATTTTAATTTTAGATAAATATTAATATCTAGATAAAATAGATAAAAATAAATATCTAAATAATTTAGATAAAAGAGTAATTTTAATATGATTGTTTGCCTTTATAATGCTAAATGTTATTTTATTTACTTTTATAAACTTTTACCTAATACCTTAGAATCCATACTGAGTATCGATTCCAAGCAGAAGACATCTGCGCTGAAACACCTAAATGCTGTTATTTATTTTATTTTATGCATTTAAAAACCTAGTTCTTAAAGAGGGTTCATAGACTTCACTGAACTTCCAAAGGGGCCTGTGACAAGAAAAAGGTTAAATGCTCTGTTAGAGAAGATAGAAAGAAAATAAAGAGGCACTCTAGAATTTCTTTTTAAAAAAGAGAGCCTCTGGCCTCCCTGTTTTCCTTATCCCAACCACTCTGTGTGTCTCTATTGTGAAAACGTTTTGGTGATAGATTAAAAGTTGAAATTGTAAGATAGAAGAATTCATTTTGTCTGTATTAAGTGACTGGAGCAAAAAACCCAGATTCTTAGAATTCAACGGAAATTCAATGTAGGTCAAATCTTTGAGGACACTCAACAAAGGTAGCATTGGAAGCAGAGAAGAGGAGGTGGTGAATATTGGATCTCCTGAGAACAATAAGAACAGGTAATCTTTTGAAAAGTTTTTCTTGATTTCATCAAGAGAGGATCTAATGAAGTTAGTAGTTGCTACTTAATAAACATGTACTCAACTTCAGGAAAACCAATTTTCTAATTTATGGATAATTAGCATTTAGGACAACAAAGCTAATTTGCTGTGACATCTCTATTAACTCTGTTTCTGTCTTTGACTCTGTCTCTGTCTCTCTCACTTTTACAGGCATTGTCCCTCTCCTCCTTTTCTTAATTTGACTTTAACATTAATTTCTAAATCTATTCCATTATGGAACCTTCTCCATAGCACATGGTGGTTGAAAAGGGCTATACAAAAAATTTGCAACCAAATGTGAGTTATTTTTCTTTCTAGCAATTTTCAGAGGATTGAAACTCTTTATTGCATAATGTACCTTGGAATAGTCAGGAGTCATGATGGTTTACCTCATCTGGCTAAAAACTATGTTGCAATGAATAAAACTTTGCACATGGAATCTGGAAGACGATCTGATATTTACTGGCTTTTTGACCCTGGCTCTTGACTTCAGTTTCCTTTTCTACAAAATGGGAATAATAAAATCACCTATCACATGGGGTTGGCGTGAGGATCTAACTAGTTAATCCATGTAAAGTGCTTTGCAAATCCTAAAGTGCTATATAAATGCTAAAAATTTCTAGGACCACATCTTAATTTGCTATCACATGAACCATTTTCTTTTGGCCCATAATCACTCTGAATATTAATTATTTCTTATATTACTTGTTTATGAAGTCTGATCAAATGAACACTCTCCTCCTTTATACTTCTCAAGTTCACAACAGGAAGGCATAAAAACACCAGCCAAGTACCAAGTAAATTGTGACTTGAAAACCCAGAGGACAGTAGTGGAGGGAGGTGGGAGAAATAGGGAGGAAGGAATTTCAGTTAACTGCAGTGACTACCTTGGACAAAAGATGGCAGTGAAAAATATTAGTCATCATCTCTGCTTTTGAACTTGATGTTATCAGGCATCATTCCAATGTGCACTTTGACAGCTTTTGATGTTAGTAATGAGAAGTGGGCTTCTATTTTGTGTAGGGCTAATGGTTATCCCTTCACTGATATAGCACAAGCTACTATTAATTGAAAATTCAGCTAAAGGCAGAGTCCAGTCAAGGAACTGGTACACATTTGTCTTGGAGCTAGATAGAAGAGTAGGTCATGGCAAATTTTCATCTGCTCCAAGGCCATTTAGAATGTAAAGTAGGACACAATGAGTTATTTAGTAAGGATATTCAAGGGGAGGGAGGATGTGAAGTCTATGATTCTATTAAAACACAAGCCAAGTTCATGTTGAATATGTAAAAACATTTTCACAAACTGGGGTCTCTGAACTTTAAAAAAAAAAGAAGTTTATGTATAGATAGAGATGTATGTATGAAAAGATATGACATGAAATGGATGAGTATTTTAATTTTAGATAAATATTAATATCTAGATAAAATCTGGAAACTAGTGGAAGGCTGACTTGGAGCAAAGTAGAAGACAAGATTATAGAATGGAGTGAAGAAATAAAAGACTGACAAACTAGAGAACATCTGAGGAAGGGCAACCAGGGTGGTGAAGGGCCTTGAGATAATCAGGAACCAATATCTTATGAAGATAAATTGAAGAATGAGTTGATATTTAGCCTTGTGAGGAGAAAGCTTGGGCGGATATGAAAATAAAATGTTCATATGACTGTGTTATCTTAACCAATGAGGGTTCCATCCAGTGATTCAACTCATGTGATCCATCCATGTCTGGCCATCTGTGGAACTATCCTCTTCTTCTTCCCAAAAATTTCACCACAAACATCCTCTCTCAAAATGTGAATGACTTACTTTCCCCCAACCCATAAAGCACCGTGACTATCCTTGGGTCATTCTTTGCTCTTGCCATGAAATTATCCCATCTTATGATAATGATAATTTTTGTTGCAATTTATATATCACACATTCATTTCATTATTTATTATATTAACTTAAATAAGAATAATGGTATTGATACAGCAGTTTAAGGTTAGTATAGTGATGTATTTGTGTTACACATGTATATATTCACTAAAATTTAGTCTTCAAGAATTTAGTTATTAAACTCAAAGACTTGATTTAATTTGCCTAAGAAAAGTTAGGAGGAAAAGGTAGACTGTTTCTGTGCCTCAATTTAGCTTTGATATTGGGGAAATCTTCATAACAATTAGAGCTGTGCCAAAAGTGGAATCATTTGCCTTGGATAGTCTACTTCTTTATAGATTCCCAAGCACAGGGTTTACTAGAGATGGTATTTCTTTTGAGTTATGACCTGAACTACTTGGCCTTTCATGATCTTATGAAAATGATCTTGGGTGAAAGAAAGATTTAGTACAAGCCCCAAGGGAAACTCCAGTTAGAGAAGTTGTTGAGCTCAATGTAGTAATGGCACGGAGGCTTAGATAAATAATTGAGACTGGCTATACGATAGATCCTTTTCTCATGCTCATCCACATGAATGTAAACCATTCTGTGAGCTTAGAATGAATTATTATTTGTTTGTTTGTTTTAGTATTGCTACACACTTTTCAAACTAATATAAATCAGACTTGATAAATCTGTGCCCTTGCTAATCAGTCATAGTGTCATAAAATATAACTACAAGAAATGTTGATAATAATCCAGTGTCTTGTCCTGATGCTAGACCTCTAATATCCTTCTCTGCAATGAATTCCATTGGCTTCCTATTCTCTGTTTGGAATCAAAGACACTTAGAGATTGACCCTTTCTCATCTGACTTACTCTGTGACCCAGTGGCACTGTGGTCCTTATTAGTCTTCTCACAAATCACTCCATCTTCCCATTCCATTAGACTGTGAGGTGTCTTTTTGTCTTTCTTTCTAACACAAGCCTCCAATCCACAGGCACATAGTAGGTGTACAGTACATACTTTTCGACTGACTACTTTTGCTTAAAGGATATTAAAACAAATTGATCAAAAGAAAAACCTTGGAGTCATATGCAGCAATAAAGATCTTCTAATCTAATTCCCCTCCTCATAAAGAAAATTAAACTGAGTCACAGAGAGAGAAAGGGATCTCCCAAACTAGTTAATTCATGCTACTTTATACTTCACCACAAGATATTCAGGAATTTTTCTTTTGTTTGTTCTTCTGGCAAGTTCATGTAATAGATCAGAGCACTGTGCTAATTAGGTCTAAGTTATGAATTAAATCCCCCTGTGGACCAGTTAGCTTTTCAGGCTATAGACACCAGAAAGCACCAAAAATACCACCAATCGCTTTTTATTGAAGTATGACCTTTTTCAAATGTCACACAAAGATGTATCAGTGAAAACCAGACTGAATTTAGAGAGGCTAAGTGTCTAGGGCTAGGAAGGCAATTGTCATGCAGAACTCTGGTTAAACCATGTTGAGGTATAATGATTTGGTTCTGGGACCATATTTTCAGAAGGATACCTTTAAAATTATATGAATCGAACAGAGAAAGGAATCCAGAATGGTGAAGGGCCTTGAGGTGACAGCAATAATTTGAAGAACTATTTTATGGGAGAAAAATTATAATTGTTCAGTCAGAGAGAACATAAACTCCCTGAGAAATGGGAGGATTCTGTTTTTGTCCTCAAATCCCTAGGGCCTAAAACAGCTACCAGGGGGTTATTTAATTATTTTTATATCTAAAAATCCTTTCCTTCTGTCTTAGAATCAATATTGTGTATTGGTCCTGTGTAACTAGAAATCTTGTGCCTTTGAACTACATTTCCCAGCAGCATGCTGACTTCCTGTCTTTACATGTTGACATAGACAGAATCTAAAATGGGGGGAGTTCCATGTTTAGGCTATCTTTGATTTTGTTCTCTTTTCCTTTTATCCCTAAATTATTGTATTTTAAAAGTTGGTTATGTTTACAAGATCTGTTGGAGAGACTAGTCTTCCAAGGGATCTCAGGAAGGTAACTTGCAATTGGAAATCTTGTACCTTTGAACTACATTTCCCAGGAGCCCACTTACTTCCTGTTGTTATGTGCTGATATAGACAGAAGATAAATTAGGGGGAGAGTTCCTTGTCTAGGCTCTCTTTCCTTCCTTGGTGGGGACACTGGTGGAGCTGGCTGTATGAGCAGGTATATTAGCCATGGGCATGTGGTTTTATTTTCTTACATCTAGTGATTATTAATACATCTTATAAAATATTACATTTGAAATTATTGTAATGTAATCTGAATGACAGATGGAAAGTCTTCAGTATCACTTTTGTAAATGGAAGAAAACAATTCTTTTTACCTATTTCATTACAAGACCAGACTATGAGTAAATAAATATGTGAGTAAGTAATTGCTTCATTTCTTTTCAAGATTACTGTGTATAGGGGGCAGCTGGGTAGCCCAGTGGATTGAAAGCCAGGCCTAGAGACTGGAGGTCCTAGATTCAAGTCTGGCCTCAGACACTTCCCAGCTGTGTGACCCTGGGCAAGTCACTTAACTGCCATTGCCTAGCCCTTACCACTCTTCTGCCTTGGAGCCAATACACGGTATTGATTCCAAGACAGAAGGTAAGGGTTTAAAAAAAAAAAAAAGATTACTGTGTATAGTTGATAGAAGAGCCTAAGTCACGGTCTTGTGATCTTTGAAAGGCTATAATAGCCTCCAGAGATCCATACCAGGGCATGATGTCAAGCCAAGACCAGTCAAGACCAGTTTTCTAGGAATGACTTACCAGATCCAACCTAATAGAGGAGACCAAAGCAGTTGCGTTTCAACGTCCTGCCACAAGGGGGCAAATCATCCAAAGGCTATATTTCTATTGCACAGAGAAAGGAACTTGGAG
This sequence comes from Monodelphis domestica, assembly GCF_027887165.1. Lineage (NCBI taxonomy): Eukaryota > Metazoa > Chordata > Mammalia > Didelphimorphia > Didelphidae > Monodelphis > Monodelphis domestica. The sequence goes on from NC_077234.1 coordinate 62,981,039, forward strand.
AGAGAGATGACTAGCAACCTCCATGAAACTGAGCCAGTCTCCAAAGGGAGATAGGTGGTGGAGGGGAAAGTCTGCTCCTCTTTGGGACAAATATATTTGAGACTGTTCATCCTATGTCTCTTTGACACTCACAAATTATATTAATTAATCCATAATATATTGAGACAGTGTCAATTAGCCAACTGATGGTAAGATGATCATCACAGGGAATAATTTTGGAGGGATAGACTGGAAAGGAAGATCCAGTTGATAGCATTAAAATTCCGTTGCTAAAATATGAAATAAAATAAAATAAAATTCCATTGCTGCTCAGGGATATTACCTTTATTTTTGAGGGAGAGAGGTAGCCATCAGAGATGTGAAGAACTGTCAGGGGATCAGGTGAGTAAATTGAGAGTATCACTATATGCATATATGTGTTTACATTTTGACAAACATACACATAAATAGAATACGTATTATATATTTATATTATTATATTGCATATACATATATACATACTTGCATGAGAATTGTATACACATATATAAAAATGTGCTTACCTTTAAAGAATTCATTTCCTCTATATCAAACTCTTCCATAATATGTCCTTACTCTGCTTAAGTTAATTTCTCTACACTTTCCAATGTTCATCTTTCAGTTAGGATTATATCTCCATTATCAACCACACATGCTCTTCTTGACTCAATTTCTTCACTGATTAGATAACTAATTATAAGATTATAAGATATTTATTTGAGTTATGCCTCCATTCCAATGTTTTCATGGGGAGAAAGTAGTTCATTATACAAAGATCTGGATCCTGTTTCATCCACACTCACAGGATAATCTTTTAAATTGTAACTTTCGTTTAATAAAGAAAATTCACATAGATATCAGGGACAAAGCTGATTGAAATCTATTGGAAAATTATCAAGAACTATCTAAAGTAAGGAAACTTTTTATACAAAGATATCCATCCATGGATGCCAACATATTTTTGAAATAATATTTGTAAAGTAAGTGTATTATAAATCTTACACTTATATAATCCAACACAAGGGTGATGTTGAATCATCTCCCTAAATCAACTTTCTCCAAGGAACTGGACACAAATGAAGTTATTGTCTATTCTGGCAAATACAATGCATATACTCACTGACTGATTGTCTTCAAATCATTATCTATCATATGTAAAAAAAAAACACTTAAGAGGTAGAAAAGAAGTATTATATTTTCTATTTTTTGGATAGGCAAGATATAATGGGAGAAGCAAGAAAAACAACAAAAAGAAACTGGGTCATTGTACTTGGAGATCAGGACTCAAGTGAAATTTAGCAGTATAATAACCATTCCCAGGTTACTTATCATCTCTTAGATTTAAGTCTTAATCCTTTAAAATGTGAATGATAATATTGAAAACCTATTTTATTGTTAGGAGTAAATTTTTCATAATGGTTATAATTTGATATCAATTTTATAATTATTATTACCTTATAACATTTCATACTGTGATACAGCTCAGATCTGGAAACACCATAGGTCCTAATTATAGAACTGTTGTTATTTTTTTAAGGAAAATTCTTCTCCTGATAAATATAGTCATTATAATTGTCTTTAAATTTTCATGTTTTCATGAAGCAATAATGTTCTGAATGACTATAGATTGCTGTAGGCAAACCTTAGGGACATTTTGTGTGAGCAGTACAAGTCAGAGTCTCCTGGAATTTTACCTTTATAGGAAGTAATTCAATTCTATTTCTTTCAAAAGAGCAATTCTCCAAATAAATGGAGATAATCAAAGACCTCATCCAGATCTTTGTTCCTTCAATTCAATTCAATATAATGGAGTCTACTTTTTATTTAAAAGAAAATTTGAGCACCTACTACTTTTATGAAAATGGGAATTTAGAGGAAAAGATCACAGATAACTATTTGCTCAAGAACTTATATTCATTACTGTCCCTTAAAGAGAGTGATTTTATCTGCTACTTGAACATTTCAGAGGATTTGTCTTTCATATGAGCAAAAAAGGTCTAGGAGAGAGATGGGAATATGAGGTAAAGAAAAGGCCAGTGAAGAAAGTGATCAGAACTAGCCTAAATTCTCACTTTTTCAGCTAAAATATATTTCTTTTTAAGTTTCTTATGAGAATATTCCCAAACATTAATAATGTTTAAGCTACTTCTAATTGTTTTTCAAAATATACAGTAGTTGCAAGTAAAAACTATAATTTTTTTTTTATCCCTCACCTTCTGTCTGTGAATTTCAAAACTATTCCACCCTAATCAGACCATTACTTAGAAGATGTGGTCTAACCCAATGTATCTAACCCTAATTAGTATCGGGCAGGGGAAGAGGGAGAGAAAAAAACTTACTCTTTCTTCTTCCTTTTTTTTTTTTAAATCTTCTCCACTATCAATTAAATCACCATAAAATTTGGCAGCTGACTTGGCTATTTTATTATTTGTGATTTCCTTTGGCGACCACTTAAATTTAGATTTTTTTCAGTCTCAACCATAATTTCACCCTTTACATATCTTAGAGTTGATACTAAATATTGATTCTAAAGCAGAAGAGTAGCAAAGTCCAAGTAATTGGGGTTAAATGACATCCCTGGCATCATATAGCTAGAAAGTGTTTAAAGCCAGATTTGAACTTAGGACCTCCAGACTCTGAGTCTGGATCTATCCACTGAGACACCTAGCTTAACTTTTATAAACTTTAGTCTTGCTAACAAATTTTGGCTTTTTTTTAGCAAACTGGTATACATATTGTAAAATTGTAAAATTGTTTCATAATGTAAATTTTAAAACTATTCCACCCTAATCAGACCATTCTTTAGAAGATCTAATTTAGCTATTTCCTGATCAGTAACAATGGAGATACTTGGAATAACAGAATCAGGTCTTGGAAACTCTACATTTCTCTTCCCTTCTTAGTTTAACAAGATTTGGAAGGTCTGCATCAAACTCAAGTTTAATTATCTAAGGAAATGGCCTTCAACAGACATGTGCAGAAAAAAGGACAGACCTCAGGGCTGTCCTAAGTCAAACTAAGTCATCATTGGTATAGATGAGATGCAGGAAAGTGATGTAAAACTGTCTGTCTATGTAAGGCACGTCACTTCCTCTCTCCTCCTCTTTCCCTGGAGAGGCAACTCTGGCTGAGAGTGTGCTAGGCATTTTGACATCTTGGAATTTTGGTGGTGAGTTTTGCCCTTGAGCTGATTCAGGTTGGGGCATTTAGCTGAGCCCCTTTGGAGTCAGGCTGATTCTTACCTCCTTCACACTCAATACCTTACTTTCTAGATCTCCTAATCTTCCCACCTGGTACTAGCCCCTTTCTTCTTCCTTCTTCTTAATCTCCTCCACTATATCAATTAAATCACCATAAAATTTCCAGCTGAGTTTGGGTGTTTCATTAGGATTTTATAAATAAAAAATCCTTGGTGACCAAATATAATTATTATATTCAGTCTCAACCATAATTTTACCCTTATAGTTTGTGTAGTGAGTAAGATGTGAATGGGCTAATCAGCCCTAGACATAAGGTTGATTATTTTGTATCCTTGATGTCTAATAATCTTTAATAAACCTCATAAAATTAATACTTTTATTACTAGAACTAATTTAATTTCTACAATAATAATATTAATGTAGAACTAATAGGAATTTAGTTGGAAGTAGAATAAGTGCTAAGATGGAAGTCATTAGATTTCTAATTCCAACTCTATCATTTATTACTTCTGGGACCTTGGAAAGTTGCTTACTTTTTATGTGCCCCAATTTACTCACTTATAAAAAATGGGCGAGTCATAACAATTTTTGTGATGATCCTACTAGCTTTAGAACTATGGTCCTGGCAAACAAAAACTGAGGCTTTGAAAAGAAAAGAATTTAATCCCAGGTGACATATGGGAGAAAATGTCATGGGATCATCCACAGTGGCATGCCCAGTTCAAAGAAGTTCTATGTTCTATGAGCAGCACCAAATTGCAGTATTCCAAAAAAAACTTGAGATGTGCAAATTTGGAGACTCCCAAAAGTTTATATTGACTAAATAATGCCTGACCTATGGTAAAGTCTTCCAAGCTCATATTTTTCTGATCACCCACTGTCAGATAAATAGTAAGTTGACCTTTGGGATCATGATGTCATTTTGGTCTTCTTCAAGTATGAAGGACAAAAACGATATAATTAAAGTAGTAAATGCAGAAGTATTAAATGAACCCAAGTCTTATGTCTCCAAATCTAATTTTCTTTCTATTGAACCATTTTATATTCTGTCTTTCTACTATTAAATCCAATAGAGACAGACAGACAGAGAAAAAGAAATGAAAACTAGAACATCATAGGAAATTCCATACTCATAGAATAACAGAATTTTTTCAGAAAGAAGCTTAAAAATCTAGTCCATTTCCATCTTTTCAGCATATGAGGGAGTTAAGATTCTACCTCAACCCATATTCGTCATTTTGCAGTAGAAGTAGAACCTAACTTCTCAGATACTGTGTCAGTGAAATATGAACTTGCATATGTCTTAAGAAACTGAAAAAGTTTCAAGTAAAAATCATTTGGATACTTGTTCAAGGACCACATTAACTAAATGTGAAGCTCACACAACAGATAGGCTATGAAGTATAGAATTTTGGAGGGACATAGAAATCCATCCATCCACCTGCTACAGGATACCATTGACAATATCAAAGAAAAGAACACCATCAATAAAAATCAGCCATCTTTTTAAATATTGAAGAATTCATTGCTTCAAGTTGCACCGAGGCTGTTAGGAATATGCTTGCATGGGCACTTTACAAATTCTTTCCCAAACATCCTTTCAATATGAGCAAAGAGTCACTCAGCTCAACTCTCTATCACAGTCAAGGGGATCACAGAATGAACTCACGTTAATTGCTTCCTAAAATGAGTATCTCACTTGAAAAGAACATTAAGAGACTGATCATTTCTTCAGAGTCTTGTCAGCCGGAAGGAGCAGAAACCTGAGAGCAGCAGGGAGTGTTTTTGCTTAATTGTTGTTTATTTTCATTGCTAACTCTACATGGGTCCAGTATGTTATTTTCCTCACTTCAAAGAAATCATATGATGCCTTTTACATTCATGTTCAATTCTATTTGTCAGTTAAATATTTTAATATGACAAAGCATCAACTGAAAAGCATGGGGAGCTTATATTTGAGAATGGGAAATCCAATTGAGTTGTTCAAGAGCCTTACACATTCAGTCTTAGTTGTCAGGAAAAGTGGAGCCAATTCAGTGCACATATGTATTATTCAGATAATCTCAAGAGCCTGGTTACATCCATACTTTTGCTACCCTTTATTTGTCATCATTCTGGTTTTATCCCTAATAGTCCCATTTTGCTTTTATGTTTAATCTCCTTTGTAATTTCATACACATTTGGAAGTGGGCAATTATAATAGGCAAGATTATGGTGGGAAAAAAGAAATGGAGAGAGAGAGAGAGAGAGAGAGAGAGAGAGAGAGAGAGAGAGAGAGAGAGAGAGAGAGAGAGAGAGAGAGAGAGAGAGAGAGATTCTATTTCTATGTCTTATACTGGAATAGAAATGAGTAACTTTCAAAGATTATACCAGAAAATTTTGGCAGAGTTCAGATTTGGGAGAGAAGCAACAAGAAGAACAAACAATCCTGGGTCAGAGGACTTATATTTACATTTCACAATTACATTTCAATATCTCAAATTTAAACTCCCAATACTTGTAAGTTGATAATTTTTCATATTAAATTATTTAATTGATAAATAGAATTGAACACTGCCAGTCACCTGTGTCAGCTTGGGCAAATCATTTAGCCTCTCTTTATGTACTTTTATCATGGATCTAACCAACTAACCCTAGACTTCTTCCTCTAAGACTTTTAAAATAAAATAATAATAATGGAATCCAAGAAGATAAGTTATTTGATAGGTAAATTCAATGATTCTGTTTTGCCCTTAAGATGCAATTTTATAAGATGAAATATGAACTAAAAGCCTGGTAATTGAGTAAGGAAATTCTAGATTGAAGACAAGACTTTAATATACACTAGCTCTATGACCATGGGCAAATAATGCAATGTTCCAGGAACTTGGACAGCAGATGACTGTGTAGTGAGCATCAATGGAGAGAATCAAAAATACTGAGTGCTTTAAATCAAAGAAATCATATATTTGCACACTATATTCCCTTTACCACACTTTCATTGTGAATACACTGAAGAAATATGAATGGATAAATGGTTTCTCTTTGATTTAAGCCAGAGAAGTCCTTGGTTGATCTCTGAACCTATTGTTTTGGAAAAACAGTTGACAAGCAGATCATAATAACCAATTTCCAAAAGTTAATTAAGTTCATTATTATACTTTACCTGAGCTGCTGTTTCCCGCTAACAAGGTTGGACTAACAGAGGATCTTCCCAGTCTACTGGATGCAACTGGTGGTCCTGGTGTTCCATCCCATTCCTGAGCTTTTATTGGCTCTCTAGAAGAGGATGCCCCATGATGGCCTCTCTCTTTGTTTTCCAGCTTTGGTAGTGGTTCTGTACTGTGGCTTCTAATCTTTAGCTCATCTGTTGGTTCTACAAGATATATAGAATTCAAATCTCATTATAAAGGAATTATTTTAAAAAATAAAAATAAGTTTCCCAAAATACTATGAGTAATTTAATCTTACAAAATGTTTTTAAAGGCATTTTAAGATCATTTTTTTTTGTGGAATGAAGGGGAGGTTGTGGAAGATTACCATTTTGAGACTGTGGGGGAGATGATACATTAATATTACAATACTTAAGATGACTTTTTTGTAGATATGGGTTGAAATATTTTAGAAACAGTATTTAGAATTAAGGAATCAATATTTTCCTTAACATGAAACTTTCTTCTAATTCCTCACCAGAAGCCATAATTATTACTGGAACTTTAGCCCATTCTTAAATATGAAACTCAAAAGATAGATTTCAGGTTAATTCACTGCTAGTATTTCTTTTGTTCTAATTTAATTGCTTTCCTATGCATGCCATGGGCTTGTCACCTAAGTTTCAAATCTAACAAAATAAGGCCTAAATATAGTACAGAAAAAAATAGGCTCTCTTTCTCTTTTATTTTTCCTTTTAATTTCTCATGTCCCCAAGGCTAGTATGCTGATGTTTGGCAAATATCCTTATAGAAAGTTAAACAAAATTAATCAAAGTATTGTATAACCAAACTTTAGATCTCACAGTCATTATCAATCATCAATTCTAAATGAAGAACAGTTTTTAAATTTTATGAACATGTATTTTTGACATTGTCATTTTTAAGAACTGAATAAATGAGGTAATATTTATTTTTGAGAGCACATTTTCCTGAATGTTCTTACTCAGAATAAACATTAAAATGCTCAAAATATCTTTTAATAGATAAAAATGAAAATCATATGGAATATATTACATGTGGTACATTGAATTTCTTTTAAAAAGTTAAATCTTTAGAATAATGAATTGGAGGAATTCCTTGTGAACTGGAACAACCTCCAGGAATTGAAGCAGAGCAAAAGAAGCAGAACCAAGAGAACATTGTACACAGAGAAGGATATACTGTGGCACAATTGAATGTAATGTAATTCTCTACCAGCAGTAATACAATGACTCAGAACAATCCAGAGGATTTTATGAGAAAGAATGCTATCTACATTCAGAGAAAAAACTGTGGGAAGAGAAATGCAGAAGAAAAACATATGATTGATCACGTGATTACATGCAGATGTGATTAGGGTTTTGATGTTAAAAGATCACTCTACTGCAAATATGAATAACATGGAAATAGATTTTGAACAATGATACATGTATAACCCAGTGGAACTTCTTGTCAGCTTCAGGAGGGGGAAGGAAAGAGCAGGGAGTGGGGACAATAAATCATGGAATCATGGAAAAAATATTCTAAATTTAAAAAAATAAACTTTTAGCTTCTGTCTTAGAATCAGTACTTAGTAATGGTTCCAAGGTGGAAAAGCAGTAAGGCAATCAGAATTAAGTAACTTGCCAGGGTCACATAACTAGAAAGTGTCTGAATCCAGATTTGAACCCATAGTCTCCTTTCTTTAAGCCTGGTTTTCTATTCACTGGGCCACCTAACTGCCCCAACACACTGCAATTTAAAAGAGGTATAATCAGAGGAATGTGGGAAATGATTGACATCTATATTTGACATTTTTTGAGACCTATTGAGAAAAAACCCAAATCTAATATTAGTAATAAAGTTCAGAAGGATCAGAAGGATTCATAATATTAATAACAAGAATATTGTTAAATAAAAAATGTAGAAATATTTTTAAATCATGTAGCTTATTTTTGAAATGGCTATTTCAGTCAATAAATGTATTATCCATTTACTGCATTTATCATTAGGTCTATTGGCATTATCTATCAACCAATCTATTTATACACTCACCATAGATCCTTTTCCATTTAACATCTTGAAAATCACACAAAAATCTAGACTCATATATAACCTGGAATCTTTGAAAATGCCATGTTAATCAAGAACCCAGAGTGGAAAATGGTTGCTTTGGAGAGAGGAGTATTCATTATTTTTTAATATAACCAGAAAATCCTGAATAAACAGAAGGAGGTTTCATGAAATTCTGTTCTAGTACCCAACAGCCAAAAGATTCTTTTGCCACATCAGTCATATAAAGAACTTGATGATCTGAATAAGAAGCTTTTATGTCTGTGATTTGTAACTGCATCAACCACTTGAAATTTCATGCTTTCACACAATGATCCCTTCATTATAAGACATGTATTCTAATTGTCCACAAAACAATAAGGATCAAAATGACCACAGTTCTGGGGACTGACCAGCAATCCAATTCTCTGCTTGATGCAAATGATCCTTCTAAACTTTATCGTTTGTATCCCTTTTGATTTAATCAGCAATAGCAAAGTTTTTCCATTTTATCCCAATCACTGAAAAATGGAAATGATTAAAAGCAATTAGTATTGATTAACTGGATAGAAAAGACATCGTTTTATAAGGATAACTGAGATATCTGGTAAATAGCATTCTTCATGGAATTGTGGAATGTTCATGATGGAAGGGCCCTTAGAGACTATTTTGTTCAACTACTTCACTTTATATGTAGGGAAACTGAGGCACAGAAAGGAGAAGTAATTTGTCTTAGGCTGTACAGCTGGTTAGTGTCAGAGCCAAAACTACCGCCCAAGGTTTCTTGACTTCTGATGACAACATTTTTATGCAACTACATTTATGAGTCATCATGAATTGACATTTATAGCCAATTAATAATCGCTAATATTCATAAAGTGCTATAAGATTTGCAAAGCACTTCACAGGAATTCAAATTAATTCAAGAAACATTGAGAAATCACCTGCTAGGTGTCAGACATTCTACTAAGTGCTAGGGATAAAAGTTAAAATAAGAAATATAACCCCTGCACTCAAAGAGTTTACAATCTCATGGGGAAAGACCACACACAAAGGAAACTATAAAGAGAGGATGAAATGTCTAAAAATGGAAAATAAAGAAGAATTAGCTGGAGAATTCGGATCTAGCCTTCTATAAAGGGGAAGTTTGGGATAATTTAGTACTCCATCCTCCAGACCTCCAATTAGAGGAAAGAGGAAGCTAAGGGAATTAGAAAAAAATTGAATGCCCAGAGCTAATTTAGGCAACATGAGGATGAGATTTTAGGGGACCAGTTGATCCTGGATGGAACATTATGTTCTTTGGAGTTCAAACAAAGCAGAGCTTCAAATACTATTTCATTTAATCCTCACAACACTGAAAGTTAAGCATATGCATCCTCAGATCAGGAAAAAGGAAGATGGAGATTAAATGCCTTGACCAGGATCTGCATACAGATTTGAACTCACATCCATAAGAAATAACTTGGACAATATAAACTAATCCATTGAATTAAAAGATATTTCTAGTAGAGTATCTAGGTGATGGATCTGGAAGGAATCAAAAGGATCTGTGTATTGGAATAAAAGGATCTGGGTTTGAATCTCCCCCTTCTTTTCTCTGTAACTTTGGGCAACTCATTTCAGCACACAGGACCTAAGATTCCATTCATGGAAAATGAGAAAGGTTGGACTAGAAAGCTTATGTCACTTTGGAAGAAGGAAAATTTTGGTTCAACCTTTGACTCCTACAACCCATATTAGCTATGTGGTCAAGTATCACCAAGAGTTTTCAGGCAGTACTGACAGAAGGTATCCCAGATTTCCACATCAGGAATTATCAGGACTGACAAATTCTCTTATTTCCTTGAAAATTATATGGTAAAATAGTCTCCTATACTGATAAGTTCTTTGCAAACTGGTCTCTGATTAGTATCCCTGGGTCAAGATGGACCAGAATTCTAATAATACCAATTACCATCCATTTAGAACAATGAATAGAATTTTTACAGGAAAGGATATGAAATCCTAAAATTATTACTGAGAAAACATCATGAATATACCACTAAATATGGAATCAAAAGCTATCATAACACAGTAATGTCAGGTATATAGTGAGAATCTTAGAGCTCTTGCATTTAAACTTTGAGGTGTTATATAAAAGAAAATCACTGTTATTCTCCATCCCAGCTCTATTTGCTACAAAATAAATTCTAATCAAAGCCATCTGTACAACAGAATCTTTCAAAAGTGCCTATTTAATACAACAAAACTTTTTTATTTAGTCTTAAGAGGGATGAAAATGGGTCAAATCTTCTCTTCTTCACTTTCTCTTACCTCATAAATGACCTATAATTTTGATGGTTTAGATACAATGATGATAAACTAATAGCATGGGTATCAAAGATGGCTGTGGGCACTCAGCCACCCTACCTCCCCACTCCCCACTTACACCTCCAGAATTGCTACTAAAAAGGCAGAAGGACTCTGGTGCAGCTGTTCCCTTCCTCTCTCCACTGCACCTGATGACATTTTTTCATACCACCCACCCCTTTGCCCAGCAGCCCAATGAGAACTAACAGAGGATGAGGTGGGTGGCTCACAGGCAGCAGAGTTGAAGGGGAGCAGAGCCCTCAGACCACTCCTCTCCCCCTCTCTATACTCACTGAAGACATTCTTCACTTCACCTACCCTTCTGTCTAGCAGCTTTCTTCTTCCCCTGTGTGAGGTAAGGAAGGGGCAGCATGTGCCCAGCATGTGGGGGGATAGGGATAGCACTTGGTCTTAGGGTTCACCATTACTGGTTTTAGAACTTTAAAAGTGGGAACACCATTTGTTGATGTAGGTTCCTGACTTGCATTTGAAGTACTGTGTGGAGGTCAGAGAAATAAAAATCATTTGCCCAGCATTACATGGAGAACAAATATCAAAAGCAGGAATTGAACAGTCTTCCTAATCTTCACTCCAGCATTCTATATGCTTCATTTTATAGGTGTATATCTATAAATGTAAATGTTTATGCATATTAGCCCTTTACCTTCATCTCAAGATAGCGAGAGAAAAGGTACAAAATGAAGGCATCTGATGAATGAGACAAGTATCAGCAACTATATATGTGTGCATATATAAATTACCTTTATAGAGGTAATTAATGGAATGTGACATGCTTTGGATGATACAATATGTGTGTGCACATATATGCATTCAGAATATATGTTAAGGCACATATTACATGCAGCCACACATATATAATGTATCTATTAAACACATATATGATACATTTGTAGTTGGTATTTGGTCATTCCAGTCATATTCAACTCTTTGTAATTCTGCATGGGGTTTTCTTGGCAAAGTTATAGGATGATTTCCATTTGCTTCCTTAGCTAGGATTCATATGTAATACATATTATATATACATATATTATATCCATTATATATAATATTAGCACTAAATATATATTTATATGTAAATTATATGTGTGCATGTATATATTTGTGTCCATGTAACAGTGTGTATGTGGCTGCTCATAGTATTAGAAAATATTTAATGCTCCTTGGAATTGCCTATTCATCTTGATGAATTCTTGCATCTAGTCTGAATTTTTCTGGATACCCTAATTTATCTTTTCAGAACCTTCACATAGGTTCCAGATCTTTGAAACTTGTGCAAATAGTTTCATGACATTGAGAAGACAAATTTCCTGGGTGTTGGTCTAGATTTTCCTAATCTGTATGTAACCTTCTTGAGGAACTTCAATATAGTGCTAGAGAAACTAATAAGAGCTCAAAAATGAAAAGCAGATTGGATCAGGCTGTAATCTCCAGCAGTGTATTATGTCACCCAAATCATTGTTATTGAATGATATTTATCAGGAACTTCAGAGCGCAGCAGGAAATAAAGAAGGTGCCAAGTTATTTCTCTCAGACTCACTTTGACATTCATAAGGGTTATAGGTTGCTAAAAGAAGGAAAAGAAAGCAAGCTTACAAAGGAAAAGTCAGAATGTTTTGATTTCTATTACTCAATCAATGGTAGATGTTTCTATTTTATGCAAAGCCTTGAAAGAAGAGCAATGACCAGGAATTTATCATGCTTGCTCCAGATCAAGAGGTGGGAGAGATGCCCTTAAGTCAACTTTTTAAAGACAGATTCCATTTGGGAAGGGAGAGATCTCATATCTCAAGATGGAAATTCTCATGTGGTGAGACACCTTAGGATTCCTCAAGGTGGGTTCACTGTGGGAATAGTGTGAAACCTTCGTAAAAAAAAAAAAAGAAAAACTACCAAGCTATACCTGATTCTATATGCCATTACCATAGACCTCTACTCTCCAAAAGATAGCAAATAAATAGTCCTCAGCAATCAAGGTTGCTCATTGCAATGCATCCCAGTTACTACTATAGTCTTGAACCTATGGTTCACCAATTCAACTCCACACTGTGCTTCCCTTATCCTATTGCTAGCCATTCCTTTTTAAATCTCAACCCTGCTTTACCCTACTCTACTTTCCTTATTCATATTCATATGCTCTGAATATTGCTAAATAATGTCAAATAACCATTCTGACTAGATCTTCTTTCAATTGTTATCTGAACTCAAAGGGACCCTCACTGCTGAACTGTAATTGTGATAGCCTATCTTGAATGGTTATTTGGGGTTAGACAGTCCCCAAATAGCCTAAACCTTACTCCTCAAACCTCATTGTAGCACCTCTGATTTCTCCTCCTTAACAGTGGATCTCACATCCTATTTAATTGGAGAAAATTATCTAATGAGAACATTATCTTCTGTGTGTATTGTATTATAACATGTACAACATTAGACCCTTGACTAAGAAATTAATTTATGTTTGATTATTCTTCCTCGCTAAGTAGCACAGTCCTATAAACACAGAATGCTTTTAATATACATTTGTTGAACTATTGAATAAATCCTAAAGTAGTAACAGTGATTAAATAGGGAGCTCTCAAGCCACACAGCCAGTTGTACAGAGACAGATGGAGGAGACCTATATAATAGTTACTAATTATAAAGAACTTGTGATATTAGCATTGTTAAGCCCATTTTATAGATGAGGAACATAAAACTCAAAGAGATAAAATTACTCACCCCAGGACACATAGGCAGTAAATGGCACAGCCAGCACTACACCCATCTGAGTATTAAATCCAGATCTTTTAAAAGTATTCTGACTTCTCACTAGGTTGTGAAGCCCTTAGAGCTAAATCAAATCTTTCTCTTTGGCTAAATCATTATTGAAATGGAACAAATAGATTTTATTCCTTTAATTTAAGGCCTTGATTCTCCTTTAAATGTTAATACATCTGTTACTAGACCTTAATAATTATCAACCATTTTTAACTTCTTTGGAGAGCACCTGTGATTTCTTTAGCATAAGGAACTCTCCAATGAAGATACTTCTACCAGTTTTGACTAGCACTAGCTATAATGGTTTCCTTAAACACTCTAAGGCTAAATGGCTTTCCTAGAGAAACCTAGTTAGTATATAAGAGACTACACTTGAACTCAGGTCTTCTTAACACAGAAGGCAACATTTTGTGCACTGCACCATGCTACTTCCCAATAACAACTTACTTTACAATGAATTAAATTTTTTGAGAGCAAGAAAACAATTTTGGACAAAAGATAGAAGGCTAAGTGTTTATGGAGGGGTACAGTAGAGGGTAGAGATGAGGAAATTGGAGCACCGAGAATTGGGTTCCAAATGACTAGTGTTCCATATTTCACCATTTTGTATAGGGTCAATCATATTAATAATCTGGAAGGCAATGTAACTCATAAATTATTATTTCTGTATATCCATCAATGAAGATTACTTGTTGTAAGTGTTCAGACACTTTCATGTGTATCTGATTCTAAGACCACATTACTGGCTTTCTTAGTAGAGGTACAAGAGTGGTTTGCCTATCCATCGTTGGCTCATTTTATAGATGAGGAAACTGAGGCAATAAAAACATTTAAGTGCCTTGCCCAAGGTCACATAGCTAGTGTCTGAAGCCAGACTTGAAATCAGGTATTCCTGATAACAAGCAGTACACTTTATCCACTGTACCATCTAACTGTCTTGCCATACTTACTTACTGTGTATCTAAGTTTATATTTGAACTCAGATCTTCCTGACTTCAGGGCCTGTACTCTATCCACCATGTCTCTAGCTGCTCTTAAGCACCTACCATGTGAATTTTACCAGGTCCTAGAAATGGTAAAAATATTAGATAAGTTGTTATTCCTGCCTTCATGGAGTTTATAATCTAATGTATAAATAAGTAAATAAGACCTATAAATGTCCAGTGTCACACAGCTAATAAATGTTTGAGACAAGGTTTGAACCTAGGAAGTGGAATCTTCCTGATCTCTAGGCATTGTATCTATTGTGCCACTTATATTAGTAGTTTTATGAGTTATTACAGTCAAAAATATTTATCTACTGGTGACCAATCTGTTGCTGATGAATCTCTCTGAAGTTAAGTTGGTCCTTGGATAGATGTACCCAGACCCTAATTAGATAAAAAGAATCAAAGCCTGAACTAGGGCTTGGTGGCCACAGCTCTGACCTATATACACGAATTGTAGAAGATCTTTAAAACCCTTTCTGTCCTTGAATAGCTCAGAAGCAACAGTGAGATAAGTTCTTAAGTTATAAAAATTAGTGCAAATAAAAAGCTACCATATGGTGGAATGGAGAGCACTGCTATCCTATCTGTATTGGCTTCTTCCTCCACATTCAGTGACCTTGCTAGTAGAAGCCTTGTACTCATTCACTCCACCATTAACTGAGTCCCCAATTAATGTCATTTGACCACAATATGATTTGTACTATTTGTTCCAGATTAAAAAATTATATTTTGGACACTGAATAGACTGTGTCAAAATTACCAAGTCAGAGGTAGAGTCAAGATGGCAGTGTAGACACAGCAAAAGTTCAGACCTCTGAAAACCCTTCCTTACTAATTACAAACTAAATGCTCCTAGGGGGCTGAAAATCAAACCTAATGACAGGACAGAGCCGAGGAACCTTCCTCCCAGACTCAACTCAAAAGGTGCGACCCCCCCAAGAGCCTGAATTCAAGAACACTCAGTTTAAGGGGAAGGAAGAAGGAAGGTCTCAGGACCCCTCCCCAATCTAGAGAGCTGAGCCTCCAGTGGTAGCTAGAATCTCTGGGCAGGCAAAAGCAGGAGAATGTTGTACACAGAGACTATACTCTATGGTACAATCAAATGTAATGTACTTCTCCATTCATGGCAATGCAGTGATCCTAAACAACTTGTAAGGATCTACAAGAAAGAACACTAGCCACATTCAGAGGAAAAACTGTGGGAATAGAAACACAGAAGAAAAACAACTGCTTGATTACATGGTTCGAGGGGATATGATTGGGGATGTAGACTAAATGAACATCCTAGTGCAAACATCAACAACATGGAAATAGGTTTTGATCAAGGACACATGTAATACCCAGTGGAATTGAGTGTCAGCTACAGGAAGGGTGGGGGGAGAGGAGGGAAAAAGAGGATTCTCATAACCAAGGAATGATGTTCTAAATTGACTAAATAAATTAATTAATTAATAAAAAAAAATTTACCAAGTCAAACTGAATAAACACTATAGGACTTTAGGAGGAGATCCCAAACTTTGTTTTCTGAAAAAGGGAGCAATAAAATAGAGAAGCAAAGCAAAGGAAAGGAAAGGAGGGAGGAAGGAAGGGAAAGGAGAAAGGAAGGCAGCATATTAATTAAGGAAAATTCACAGTAAAAATGATAGCAGGAGTGGAGAGAAATAGCATTTTATAAAGTCATTGTATCTACAAGAAGAGGAAGAGAAAGCTGAAGACGAAGGCTGCTTGTAAAAGGTGAATCAGTATTCTGCTGTTCTGTGGAGCCTCTTACTTCAACCAACTACTACTATGTCATCAGATAGTGATGTTTCTCTTTCTACTTATGATGAGTCCTCAGGATCAAAACTTGCCCGAAAAGCTAAGGAGGCACCATTTGTCCCAATTGGAATTGCAGGTTTTGCAGCTATTGTTGCATATGGATTATACAAATTGGAGAGCAGAGGGATTACTAAAATGTCTGTCCACCTGATTCACATGAGTGTGGGAGCTCAAGGCTTTGTAGTAGGAGCAATGACTGTTGGTATGTTGTATTCCATGTTTCAGGAATACTGGGCCAAACCCAAACCTTAGGAAGAAAGATGGTGTCTTCATGCTGATGATGTTTTATAGAGCTGGATACCTCACATTGAGGTTATTTATGTTAAAAAAATCATTTAGGGGTATGTGGTTCTAAAAAGCAGCACATGTCAGACACAATCATGATGTTTTAAAGATTGGATTTTTTTTTTCATGGAGATTTTACTGTTTCCCAAGTAATGCAAAGCCTTCTATCTAAACATTCATTAGGAGAACTAAGTTAGTTCAAAATGAACTAGTCATTGAAATTTCTTTGGATGATATGTTATATTCAGGTTCCCCAACTCTTAAAAAATTAATGCTCCAAGTAGCTCCTATTGCTTTAACATGTGGCCTATTTTGGGATATAATATGGGAACTTCTTTAGCACAGTCAACACTTCCTTAGGTAGGATGGTGGAAACACCATTTTCTAGGGCTGGTTGGCTTTAACTAGGGCCGAAAGAACATCTGTTAGAAGAACATGAAATAAAATATTCTAGCAAGAGTTTTCTTCCCCACTACAACCTGTTTGTATTTAAGGTGAGCCTTGAAAAGTTGTTTGTTAACCAGGCTACTTAATACAGTGGTATTTATTATAATGTTAATAAAACATGAGAATAATATCCCAAATATTTTTGCTGCTGTTACACTGAAATTGTTCTTTAAATATCATATGTTTTATATGTATTTGAAGTGCTTGTTTAGCAGTAAAGATAGAGAACTTTAAAAAAAAGAAGAGGAAGAAATCCTCAGGCTTTGAAGTGATGAACTTAGAAAACCGGTCAGTCAACAAACATTTATTTATTTGAGCATTCTATTTACCAAGCACTGGGTTAAATGCTGGGTATACAAGAAGAGGTAAAAGACAGTCAGTGCCCTCAAGAAACTCACAATGTAATGAGGGAGACCATCGTCAAACAAACATATACAAACAAGCTATGTACAAGGAAACTAGCAAATAATTAATGGAGAGAGGGCACTAGAATTAAGACAAGTAAGGAATGGCTTCCTTCAGTAGATGGCATTTTAGCAGAGACTTGAAGGAAGCCATGGAAGTCAAAAGATGGTGATAATGAGAGAGGGCATTCCAGGGTAGGAGACAGCCAGAGAAAATTCACAGAGCTGAGAGATGTAACCAGTCTGGTGAAGGATGACCAAAGCAGAGAGAACATATATTTTAGTCAACTCTGGGCACCACCAGGTTCCCAGAAACCAAAGTTAGGAGTTAACTAAGAGTTAAATGGGCCTGAACTCCTTTTACTATAGGGCATGAAGGCAGTAGCTTGCATTTATGGAGACAGAACATAGATTGCAAATATCAGAAAACAAGTATTAAGAAATTGTATCAATGTGTAATGTGGGAAAAAAATCATTCCTATTAAAAATTAGATGTACCAATATGTGAAAGTATCAATAATTATTTTTAAATATAAAAAGATCATCTGATCTTAGTCTGATGTCAAGAGTCATTGACTGAGAGAAATAAAGGCAAGGTGATATTCAAAATTCATGAAATATCTTCTCCATTGTTGGAACTAAAAAGCTTACATTTTTGAAACTGAACATCATTATGGAAAGTAAGTATCTTTATTGTTCAACAATTCTTTTTTATTGCACAATAGAGTATGAAAATGCAAATGTCTAACTATAATTTATTACATTAAATATTTATGGCCAGAGTTCACCGAAACTCCAATGTTACCATACTAATGCTGCAAGTCTCGCCCAATGAAATTTTCTTTCTCTATGTGGGACTATGCCATGCATCCAGATAGAGTCAATCCAATGCCTGAGATATCACACATTGAAGAGGAAAATGACTGATAAAAAAATCTCCCAGGGTGCACATAATTCTTAAATAATTGATTCATGCAATTTTTTTTAATGGGAAAGCTATCACAACCTTGGAAGGGAGTATATGTGCAACTTTTTCAATGAAATCTGAAACTTAAAATGACACCAATAAATGGTATAGAACCTTTCACTCACAAACTGAGCCAGTCTGTCCAATGAACAGAAGTCTATCTACTCACTGGGGATGCTCCAGCACAGTGGTTCCCAAAGGGTGGTTTGAGGTCCACCAAAGATGTTGGCGGTAATTTCAAAGGGTCCTCAAGGCCAAAATTATTTTTCTAATAATGCCAAGATGTTTTCATTTCTAATACAGTACATATTTATAGACATAACCCACATAACTGAAAGCTCTTTGGGGATTCCTCAATAAATTTTAACAGCATAAAGTGGATCCTGAGAGAAAAAGGTGAGGTTCCCTAGCCACAGTCTTACATAGGAGCTTCCTATTTAGCTTCCTATTTTCTTGTGGTGTATATATAGGATGATTGAGAGAGTTCTGAATTAGAAGACAAGGGAGCAGATTTTTCTCCTAGCTCCTAACAGCTGAATGGCATTTGATTCTCACTACAATCTCCAATTGTTTCTTCATTTTAAAGATAATGAAACTGAGACTAAAAGAAATTAATTGACTTACCGAGGGTCATATTGCTGGTGAGGATCTAAGGAATGATTTGATCTCTAATAATGCTGGGATCCAAGTCCAACAGTACTCATTGTTCCACCTAGAACTTTTGAGCTTAACTTTCTTTTAAACCAAGTAATTATGATGTTTTGAGCCACTTTATAATCAAAATAGAATCAATCTCATTGTATTCTGTATGAGTAAGTGACTGTGCCTAAAAAGTCTAGTGAAATAGGGGAAGGGGCAGGGAATGTCTGAGAAGGTAGAAAAAGTAATATTAATACAAATTTCATAGGTTGTGATCTTGTGATGTCAGGAGGTCTTAAAATTTTATCATCAAGGAAACTTTTCACTGTGACATGTAGGTAACTGGATTCTTGAAGGACATGTCAATGGAGCTCATTTATGTCAGGTTCTACCTAGGTGAAATAACCATCTAGAAATTGCCTCTGAGCTTTGTTTTATAAAGACCAGTGTTTTTCAGAGGCTTATCACTAGTTTTGTTCAGATTTATTTTTCTCTGTTTCTTTTTTTTGGTGGTAGTGTCATAGAAACTCAGACACTAAAGCACTGGAGGGTTTTGATCTTGACAGAAAAAATCGTATATCCCTGATGAATCTTCAAAGCTGAGATAACTTGCATTGGGATTATTTGTGGGGCCCAAACTAAGATCCACAGAAGTAAGAGTTAGTTGTAGGGGTAGAAGTGAAGAAAATATCAACAAAAGAAGCAAGAACAGCATCAAAAATGGCTTATCAGCTGTCTGAATTCTAAACACAAAAATATAAAACAAAATCTGTGCTTCACAATTAACTGATAGGAATCAGTAATAAGCCCAGGATTTAGGGACTGTGTTCAGATAGGAGTGGATATGAACAAAAGATTTCAGTTCCTCAATTCACTATGGCTTTTCTTTCTAGCATCAGGAGAGGTAGGGTCTCTGAAGTATCAGCCTCTCTGATTTAATGAGATACAGTGAATTGGAACACGTAGATGAGAGTGCTTTTGATTTTGCCAAACACTCATGGAGATATCATGGACGCTGATGAAGACTTTGGCTTAAGACTTATGGAGCATTGGGCTTGAGCTCAGTGAGTATAATTTATGATCCAAGTACATGAGAATCACACTATACTGTGGTTTGGGGAATCTAGAATGTCATGAAAGGAGGAAAAGAGGGACTGGAAAGATTATATTGTTCTACTTTTCCCACTTCCATCAGAGGAGAGGTAGCAGAGTATGTACTGCCAAGTTCAAGTGGTCTGACCTAGATCTTCTGCCTGTAAATGGGTTTTAGGACTGTGTTAGCTTTAACTCCTGTGTAGTTCTCCCTCTGAAGACACAGCCACCTCTTTAGAGATTCTCCCTGGCAGAATAATTGATTGATTCATAGACTTAAAGCTAGAAGATACTAAAGTACTAGCTTGTGCTGGAGGCTGAGTGGCAAGGAGAGCTGGGATATCTCTTGTTTCAGGAAGGGCATGTGGGAAAGGAGAAAATATTGAAATAAATAGTAGTCAAGACTGGAGAAAACTGTCAAATATCTCTGGTTGCCAGGTTTCTCTTTCTTTGAATTAATAAACAAACAAGGGAGAAATTACTTGTCTCACTTATTAAGAGGGGAACAGTTTATGACCAAAAAAAGAGACAGAGTCTGATCAAATCAGAAACATTTGTTAAGTACCTATATAAACATAGCTAGTTGATACAGTGGATAGAGTGCTAAGCCTGGAGTTAAGCCCTGAGTTCAAATGCAGCCCTCTATATTTACTAGCTGTATGACAATGGTCAAGTCATTTAATCCTGTCTGTCTCAGTTTCTTCAGTTATAAAATGAACTGGAGAAGGAAACAACTCAAAAAGAACAAAAAAAGGTGGCTGACACATTGTAGATTCTAAATAAATTCTCATCCTTTCCCTCCACCCCAGTCAGAAAAGATAAAATGGTCCCCAGTTTTCTCAACTATAACTCAACTTATTAATCATTCTACTACAGGAGGATATCTGTTGAAAGTCCCTTCCTATTCTGACATTCTGAAATCCTGTGATTTCTATGGTTTGGTGCAACAGATAAAGTACTGGCCTTGAAATTAGGGGAACTGGGGTTCAAATCCTAATGTCTGACTAAAGCCTGTCAGGGTTTCAGTTTCCACATCTAGATCAGAAATGGTAAACTAATTTAAGTTATTGAGCTCATAGGGTTGCCATGAATCTTTAAGTGCCTTCCTATATTTGCCCATTATCATCATTATAATTTTCTTTAGTAAACCTTTTAACATGAAGGCAGGAGTTATCATCATCACCTTTATCAGGTCAAATTCTGTGCTGTGGACATTATATTTAGGTTCCAGCATATAATCACTTCTTTATTATTTAAAACTCACTGTCCTTTTTATGAGCTAGCCAACTGCTGTGTAACTTCTTCACATTTTACCTGACTCCCTCTTTTCAACCCTTATCTCCCCCTGCAAACACATACATTCATGTGAACACACACATGTGCATTTTCTCAAAGATAGAAGGGTAACAAGCCTCTCCTTAGAATCTAAAGGAAATTAACCACATCCTTGTCATCCTTGTACATCATTGTTGTTCCATAAAAGCAGGTTGATGCAAATTGTTCTTTGGCCACCAAGCAATCACTGAAAATTTAAAAGAATTCCTTTTTGGGGGTTGCTAGGTGAATACTTCCTAGCTGTGTGACCCTGGGCTAGTCACTTCAACACAGTTGCCTTGCCCTTACTGCTGCACTTCTCCCTGGGAACCAGTACTTAACAGCCATTCTCAAACTCAAGTTATTCTTTTTAATTCCTTCATAATTGTTGCTTTTAAATATGACGAACATCATTGACGATGAAGGGCTAGACATGCAGTGAATCTGAAATTCATTGACATTAGTGCTGGGGTGGGCTTTTGAGACAGTTGTCTGTGTTGTCACTCTTTTGGGCTTCAATTAAAAATGCCATCTTTCCCTTTTAAATTGTGAAAGGAAGAAAAGTCTCTTCACAGGTAGGTAGGAGGTATGTGGGCAGTCAAATGCATGCACAGGTGTGATCAACTTTAATTAAGGTACAAATCACTTTTCAGCAGATGGAAGAAGGCTTCAGTATTACTTAAGAGAATAATAGACAGACAAACACTAAAAATATTAATGTGGCAAGAAAACCACATACATTCTTTTTGAAAGATGTGATTCTAAGAACAGATTCATCAGCGTTATAACCACTGGCCGAATATTTAAGAAGTTTATCATATAAAGAAAGATATGAATATCCAAACTCTGAGCACACAAAGAACTTTGAATATATTAATTTTATGATTCCCTTACAGGAGGTAGGAACCCCATGGCCCAGAACTTCCCTTTGGGACTGGGAAAATCTCCATAATTTCTTTTGACTTGGAGATGAGCCCATCGATCTGTCTAGTACTTTTGCTCTAAGGCCCTTGTTTTGAGTTCACTATATGGAGGGGGTAAGATATAAAGATAAATTCCTTTGCTACCAACTTTACCTACCCACCCCCAATTGTTCTCTAGGCAGAAAGTGCAAGGGAGAAGGTAAAAAGGCTGGGACTATTTTCTTTGAGGTTGAAAAATAGAGATCAGTCTTTTAAAAAAATCCCTCCTCTTAAAGAGTCCCACCCAATGAAATCATCTTGGGAGCAGCTCCAGCCAATTCAGTCTAATAAAGAATTATCTTTTTTGGCTCTTGATATACTAGTGGTTATTTCCATATTTCATAGTGACAGAAGTCGGATCCACATTCCAAAATTTCACCTCCATCTAAAAGCATCATAGGAACCAGAAAATCCTCTTACATCTATAAAGAACAATCTTAGTCAATGGTCTCTTTGAGAACCTTCAAATTAATTTTTGGGAAAGAACATACTCTCATAAAGATCAGTTACAGAAGAATAGAGAGAGTGATCAGGGGCATTCATTGGAGAATAATGAGGGAACTGGTCAGCACCAGAGTACTGCATTTAGAGGCCAGATTCACCTGGGCTCAAATACTGGCTTCAATACTCACTATCTAAAGGAGTATTTGAAAAATGACTCAACTTTTCAAACTCAATTCATTTAGACCCAAAATGGGTTAATAAAGTTTGTGAAATCTAACTCATAGGGTTGTTATCAGAAAATTGCTTTGTATTATTTAAAACACCACAGATTAGAAATGATGATGATGATGATAATGATGATGATGATGATGATGATGAAGATGATGATTTTACAAGGAAGCAAAACTAGAAGGTCTATAGAAGTTAAGGTTTCAGAATCTGGAGCCTGTGAGATGAGTCTTCTTAATTCCAAACCCAGTATTCTACTTCTCTGACAATATAATCTGGCAAAGTTCTGACAATTATACTCCTTGTCACAAAACAAAGAAACAAAAAATACCTTCAATTACTCCCTATTACACCTAAGAAGAAATAGAAACTCACTGGCAGATAACTTGAAGTTTTTCAGGGTCTGATTCTGACCTGTCTTTCTGGGTTTATTTCACATTATTTTGCTTTACCCACTTCATGTTAAGGCAATATTTTTTTTACTAGCTGTTCTTGGGACTCAAATCTTTTACCTTTCTCTTATGGGTACAAGGTGTCCCTCATGCCTAGGATTTACGCCCATATCACTTCTACCCATCAGGACCCATATTTTTCTTCAAAGCCAAGTTTAGTTGCTATATCCTATTAAAAAGTCTTCTCAGAAGCTCTCCCATCCACTATCAAATTACCTACCATTTACTTATCACCCATTTTGATCCTTATTGTAAAATATAAATTCCTTTTGAGTAGGGGCTATCTGTTGTTTTATCTTCATATTTTGTACGTAGTGTGTTCTTAATATATGTTTATTGAACTTTATTTCAATCTCTTTTTCATAGTATAATAAAATAAAGGTGTTTTTTTTTATGTTAAAATGTGATGCTACAGAAAGGGTGTTTGAATTGAACTGGAGACAGAAATCCTAGCTATTTCCTGTCCAAGCAGAGATAGCAGGAACTACTCTTATTGGCTGGAGAATGCCAATAGTTTCTCAATGTGAGTGTTTATACCTCTAAAATTAGCACATGCTACAAATCAGGGCTTGGTTTGTTTTGTTGATTGTCTAGACTTAAAAAAGAGAGAAGCAGGGATAGCTGGGTAGCTCAGTGGATTGAGAACAAGGCCTAGAGACAGGAGGTCCTAGGTTCAAATCTGGCCTCAGATACTTCCTAGCTGTGTGACCCTGGGCAAGTTGCTTAACCCCCATTGCCTAGTCCTTACCATTCTTCTGCCTTGGAACCAATACAGATTATTGATTCCAAGACAGAAGGGAAGGGTTTTTAAAAAATTAAATAAATAAAAAATTTTAAAAGAAGCATATTGAATGTGCATATTTATAATAATGAATATTGATAATGATGCCTGTCAAAAGTGCATGCTGTGTTTATTTTTTTTTCTGGAGACCTGGTTGTTAAACATTTGCCAGCATACCTGTTTCTGAATGAAATATTCAGGCTTCAGTTTCATAAATTGTCCAAGAAAGGAGTTGGACAGCATGGTTTAAACACCCTATACCTATGATGCTAAGGCAAATCTAGAAATAGGCCTTTTGGCTTCAGGCTCCATATTCTTTCTGGAATCAAATGAAGAGGCAATTTATTTGCTCTAGTGTAGATTTTATAGTCATTCTTGGACACCGAGAGACTACCACTATACTAGTGTAGATTTTTAAGACCTTCTTTTAATTCATCTTTATACTACTCTCAGAACTTTCTTCTAACTCCAGTTCTCCTTATCCTGCTTTACTCAGAATTGGCACATAACTGCAGCCACAGTTCCCCTTGTTATAATTATTATTTATACCCCTCTCAGACTTAAGGTGATAACTGCATAAGATATCTAATGGAAGTCATAAAGCAGTCGTAATTTTGTACATTTCTGCATTTCTATCACTACTCTCTTATTGGATATATGGCCAGTCTCATTGAATTTTGAAACCTTGACTTCTTTGAGCCCAAAACATGGTTACTTCTCACCTTGGTAAACTTTTGGCTTCTTGTTACCCTACTTTTCCACTGTCTTGACCTAGACATCAGACAGTCAACACTGGATAGCTCCTGATCTCATAAACTCTAGAAGTGTGGGGCAGGTCCTTTTTATTAATTTGTTTGCAGTGTCTTTTATTCTTAGTATCTGGTGCAGGAGCCTGCTCATGACTGGCACTTGATTAGATTGGATTGGACTGCATTGGATTATTTTGGATTGGATCTGTAGGTTTTCACACACTCCTGCTCCTTATTTCCCCTTGATCAGATCTGTTCAGCTCTGACCCCAATAGGACAACTATACCCCCTCATAACAAATTACAAATCGATCATTTCCTTTTAACTGAACACACCCAGTTAAATTCATGATTTTGTTTTAATTTTAAAGAATGAAAGGATAAATCTTAACAATAATAATAATAAACTAACTACATAATTGCTAAGATTCAAGAGGAGAATGAAAAAAATAAAACCTCTTATGGCTAGCATCCACATGAATTCAACAAATAGTAGGTCAATAAAGTTAACAATGAATCATGATTTTTTTAAAAATAAAAATAGAAGATAACTAATGGTGATTGATAAGGTAGCTGCTACCAAAAATTGAAGAAGAGTTGATCAATATAGATTATGAAAAGAAATAGTTGAACATACAACATATAACTACAGGTTAAAAATGTTTACCTGTACAAAATATTTAGGAAGATGCAAACTAGTCGCCCGGTCTATAGAATAGAAACTTCCTAAATTTCACAAATTGAAAGACATCATATCTCTATAGTGTCACAGACCTTCAGATACTCTTAAAATTCAAACTATACTATAACTGTATCATTGATTATAAATGTAATTGCTGACCCCAAAACACTCATTTATAAAATTCTAACATGAGCATCAATGTTTTTACTAGTTGCTAGCATGTTAACATTCACTTATCCCCAGACATAGAATAAAAAATGTCAATATATAGAGACCTAGTAGAAAAAAAAAACTGACTCATATTGGAGCAAGATGAGGTATCTATTACTCTGATTACCCAGTTAAGGTTATTTCCAGATATTTTCATTTTATTACAAGAAACACTTATTTTATCCACTTACACAATAATGTACAGAATATTAAATGCATAAGTAAATATAAATGAATATATTTAATTTTTCAAAGAATAAGTAAATATAAAAAATATAAATGAATAATAGCTAAATAGTTACTTGACCCTGGATATCTATATAAAATATACTAAAAAAGATGAGGATAAAATAATTGTTTTATTATTAATTATGATCACATTCTTTTCTTTTTTCAATAGACTTCACAGGACTTTTCCTAAAAAAAGGCATTGTGTTTTTTTCCCCCTCAAGGAAATAAGTCTTATAACTAGATTTCCAATGATATCTATGAATATTTAAATCAGTTTTCAAGTTGCTGCATTTTTAACTAGTCTTCTTTTCAATGTCTCTGTTTAAAGTACTTGGATTTCAGATGCCCTCTATCTTTAACAGCTTGTATCACTGTAACATAGTAGACCAGTTAGTTGTTTAGGAGCCTATACAGACTTCCCTTGAGTCTCTAAACTTTCTCTGACATACTACAAAAGGATCCTCACCTCAGAAAATCCGTCTGTTCTTGAACTTCTTAGCCTGAATTCTTGAATTCCTCTGATTGTTGGTTCCCCCCAGAACTTCCATTTTGAGGAAAGTGAACAGATGTAGTACAGTAGATCAAGTGCCAGTCTTGGAGTCAGGAAGACTCAACTTCATGAGCTCCAGTCTGACCTCAGATATTTACTAGTTCTGTGGCCCTGATAAAATCACTTAACCCTGTTTGCCTCAGTTTTCTCATTTATAAAAATGAGCTGGAGAAGGAAATGGCAAACCACTCCAATATCTTTGTCAAGAAAATCTCAAATCATACACGACTGAAAATGATTGAAAGACAACAGTACAGGCTAGCCATATCTTCCTTCCTCCCCAGGCTCATCTCCTTATTCTCTGAATTTCCCCTGGCATGCTACTTTCTTTGAACCTTCCCTCCCTTCCTACCCACCCCCTCTTTAGCTTTCTGTTATGTTTTGTCTTTGCCCAGTAGAATATAAGTTTTCTGAGGGAAAGGCATCTTTCATTCATTTTGTATTTATAGTCCTGTGACTTAGCACAGTGGCTTCTAACACCCAAATATTACTTCCAAATACTTCTGGGTGACATTTATTCTTTTGTACCATGTAATCCTATGTCAGCCTAATAAAAAATATGGACTCCTCAATTAAGGTTTTTGATGCATCAAATTATATATACCTTGGATTATGGTGAAGACCAATTATATCAAAATACAGTTTGTATATAGGGAAACTAACTGTACATTAGTAATGAGGATGAAAACTACAATAATTCCAAAGTAGTAGTGAACATAAATGTTATTTCAAAATGTTTACAAAAACCACATGACATGAAAATATCTCTGATTTCTATTGGTGCTATTATATTCTGTTGCCAACAGTTACAAATGAAATGCTAAATTTCAGTCAGAGGCTTTCCCCCCCCCAACCTCTAACTGAAATTTAGCATTTCCTTTATAATTACAGGTGACAGAAAAATATATACATATATGTGTATATAACACACACACACACACACACACACACACACATATATATATATATATATATATATATATATATATATAATTTCACCCAAGCTCACAGACTGAAATATATCCTAGGATCACTTAGAGTTATCAGGATTTCAGTTTAAGTATTTCTGTAGTCAATATTTAATAAACATTCACAGAATAGGTTTAAATGGAAATCACATAGGACTAGTGAGGTAACCTATATTTTCAATTCTTACGATAATTTTAGAGTGTGGTTGAATGTGTTTTACTTCTTGTTTAATGTGCTCCAGATTCAAGGACTTTGGACATGTGCTAATTTAAACCCATTGTGTAAATAAATGAACCATATAGTCAAAGGACTCAAAACCCCAAGAGGCCACAATTCCCAGGTTCAGAATCATTTGTCCTGGTCAATTTCTTCCCTATCATTTTCTATTCTTAGAAGAGAATTTTTTTCAAGATAAAGAATGCTCAAACCTAGGGAGACACTGATTCCACACTACGATGGCTTATGCACTTGTCTCCTTAAGTGTTGGCAATTTATGAATCTCTTTCAGGCTCTTCATTGATTTTCCATGGAAGTAGGTCAGGACAGCTTTTAAAAGGAACAGCTTTCTGCTCTGTTTTTCACTTAACTCTGAAGAATGAGTATGAAAAAAAATTTAATATGCAAAACAATTCTGCTTAATTAGCATCCAGAATGAAAGAGTTCCTCAGCTCCTCAGCAAACTCTGGAAATTAGAGGGATCTATATTGATGATTACTTCTTTAAACACCTATTTCTTAGCATTTTTCATATCTTCATTTATGAGAAATATGACCTATCATATTTCTATGCCACATATAAAATTGTTCAATTCTTTTTTATGAGTCTTTGTGCTCAAACAAAAGGCTTTGATGAAGTCATAGGTATATCATTCCACTCTTATCCTTGATAAATTTTAAGTAATATATACAGTAAGTTACCATATTTAAACTGGAAATTGAACTAAAAATGATGCATATTTTGTAGTTTATTTGATATTTGGTAGTTTATTTCAAAGTAAATAGATTTGAACATGGAGTCATGGTATCTCAGACATCATTTAATTTAAACCATTCATTAGACAAATAGAAAAACTGAATCCTAGAATGGCGAAGATATCTAGCTAAGACAGGGCCCATTTTCTCTGAATCTCAGTATAGATTTCTTTTCATTTTCCTGGTCCAATTGTCTGGATTTTGAGTTTGTGAAGAAGAAAAATACTTTTGCTTTTTTATTCCCACTAATAACATTCTAGTATGGATTCTTACTATTAACTGTGTGGATTTCTTTCTATATACTGATCATCTACTCTGTCCTGCCTCAAAACCATTACTCACATAATGCTATCACACTTCTCCTTCTTATAAATAGATTTATTTGCATAACTTCTCTACTCAGGATCTTTTAACAGATTCCTTGTGGCTATCACATAATTTTAGACTCCTTTGCTTATACCAATGGCCTTCTTTAATCTAGAACCATGTTTCTTTTCCAGCCTTTGATCTTATTAATCCATGATGCATACTCCAATTTTGGCCAAAGAAGGACAGTTAAGAGGTTTTTGAAATAATCCAATTGTAAAGTGGTGAAGTTTGTGGTCAGTTGGAAAACAATGAAGAAAAGATGAAAATAAGAAATTTTCCTACTAAAATAAATCATGTTTCCTAACCAGTCAATGGGGCAAATCAGAAGTAACTGTAAGATTTAGTGCCTAGTTTACTAGATTCAGAGTGATGATGAATAAGAAAGAAGATGGGACTAAGGGAAATAGCTTTAATAAAGTATTTTAATCCTTTCTTTTCCATATTGAGTTTGAATTGATTATAATATATTCAAGTGGAAACATTTAATAGGTAAGTTAGAAATAGAGTAGGAAGTGATCAAAGAGCAGTCAGGGCAAAAAAGATTTGTAAGACATCCAACAGATAGTTGCAATTATAAACAAAAGTGAAATGGTAACTGTAGATAAACATAAGAATGACTAAACCTCAGGAAAAATCTTCAGTAAGTTGAACTAAGAGGAAGAGAAGCCAGATATAGAAATGGATGAAAGATAGAATGGTTATGGGAAATTCTATCAGTTCCATTAGACAAAAGGTAGAGGAGAGGAAGGAGGGAATTGTCATATTGAACAATTAACCAAGTGTACTGGACTATTAAAGTATTTTTGATGACAAAATATTATGAACATGGAATATTCTTCATCTGAGTTGTGTATACCTAAGTCAGTAATCTAGTAACACAGAAAAATCAAAGAGTGGCACCAGGTTCACTGGAAGAGGGATAAAGAAGCTAGATGAGAGTATATTCAGTGAGACATGGTAGTCAGAGACTGATGATGGGAGGATGGAGGCAGTTAAATGACCTCAAAAAATTAAAACATTAGTCAAAAAAATGTATTCAATTGTCTACCATGGCATCTGTAGTCTATGGCACTCTTCTCTTTAACACTGTTTTCTCTAGGTTTTCAACATGGTTCATCTTCTTATACCTTTATGCCTGTCTGACTGTTTTTTTGTGCTTCATCAAAATGAACACTCTATCTCCCAGCATCATTTTATACGTGTGTATTTCTTGTACTGAAGTGTTTGCATGTTGTCTCCCACATTAGACCATAAGCTCTTTGAGAGCAATGTTTTGCCTTTCTTTGTATCTCTAGCATCCGGCAAATAGTGACTGTTTAATAATGCTATTTGATTGATTTACCACAAACTGAAAAATATCCTTGACAATTAAAAAAAAAAAACAAATGGTACAGGAAATTATATATCATAACAGAAACAACTATTGTCCACCATTTTCCAGACAAAATAATAACCAATAAAAAATTAATGTCACTATACTGTATGCTCATTGCCTTCAAATAATATGGAATGAAAAGCTTTCAAAACAGATGTCTAATGGGTGATATTAAAATCTGGTGGGAACAGCATAAGGTGTCTATCATTCCAGCCATTCAGTCAGTCTGCTGAAGTTGTCCTGAAGATTCTTTCAGAAGGTGACCTGATAATCAAACATGCTTAATTCATTTGCAAAAAGCAATATTTTTGTGTGCACAGTAGTTCACCAAGCATTAAATATAAAAGAGCTGTATGGTGACATTTCTATGAAGTACACTGAATGTAAAATGAAAATAGTATGAAGAGGAAAGGAGAAGGGGGAGGAGGAGGAGGAGGAGGAGGAGGAGGAGGAGGAAAAAGAAGAAGAATTATCTTTGTTATTCATTTAGCACTGAAAAGTTTGTAAATTACTTTATAAATACTATTTCATTTGATGCTTGGGGCAAACCTATAAAGTAGAAATTACAAGTATTATTGTGGTCCTTTTGCAAATAAAATAAACCTGAGGTTTTGTATTGTTTAGTCACTTTCTCTGGTCTGACAGCTAGTAATCATAAGAGAAAGGATTCAAACTTAGGTCTTTCTGCCTCCAAGAATAAGAAAGATAACCATTATAGTAACCCACAGAATAGATGGTATTTTTTTGGCAGCTACCCATCTAGATTTGAGTTTTGTGTGGCTGCCCCTTCTTTCTCTGCCAAAAACATCTTCTGTCTTATATTATTTCATTCTAAAGATTCATGAATTAGAAAAATACAGTCCTCTGCAGCCAAGATTCACAACCTGCACTCTTCAATGGAACTGAATCTTCAGCAAAAAGGGAGAGTAATACAGAATTTTTTTTCTCTCCCTGACATTGGAAAAATACATCAAGTTCCTGAAGACTGAGTATTCTTCTTCTTGGTTTAGTTTACCTTGGTATGACCTGAGTGTATGAGAGATATTCTACTAGAATTTCCAGTTTTGCTATTTCTTTAGTATTTTTCTTTCTCCCTTTTGATTCCAAAAGGAGCTTACATTTCATTGCTTATTTGCTATTCCATGAAGAGAAGATTTAATCAACTTAGCTCTCAACATATCCCTAAAGGAACAGATTGTTTTGATTAAACAAGAAGACTAAGAGTAGAGCTAGGCACCTTGGTAAATTGAATGTCAAGTCTAGGGATGGGAGGTCTGAGTTCAAATTTGACTTTAGTCACTTTCTAGCTGAATGACCCTGGGCAAGTCACTTAATTCCCTAGCTTTTATTGCTCTTTTGCTTTCAAATCAATACACAATATTGAGTCTAAGATGGAAGGTAAGTATTAAAAAAATAAAAAGATAAGTTTCAGGATTAGAAGATCCCTTGGGATGTTCTTTCTCTAATACTAATGCTTTGTTGTTCTTGGGGTTTTTTTTGGGGGGGATGGGGAGGAATAATTAAAATAACAAAAACTTTGTGGATTTCCAATGCTAAAAAACTGAGGAAACTATTTCAAACTCTTTATCAAATATAGGCACACTCTACCTGGAAGTATGGACATAACAACAAACCAGAAGAAATAAGCCAGGATTTATGAAGCTCTCTCTTCTCCTAAGGGCTCAATGGCTTCATTCATTATCATTTTAGTCCACTTAGTATTCAAGATTAACAATGCATCACCATTAAATGGACTGAAATTCCTTTTAAAAAATTCTTGTGTCAATTATTATCATAAAGAAATACACATGCATATTTCTACCTCCAAATAGTGGGAGACAAATCAATTTTCTTCCCAGCATATTCATTTGTGCTGGAGGTGATGATTATTTAGGTAACTACAAAATGGTAGACAGATAAATGCTTTATTGCTATCTTTATTATTTCTCCCGTTAATAAATCTACCTTGAATGAAATGGCAATTCCTTTCATTGCACAGCCTAGGGCAAAAGAAACAGCTTCCTTTGTCGGTTCTCTTGTGTTAGACATATTATAACATGGAGTTTTCTAAACCAGTGCAACTTATACAGGTACATACATATGCATGCATGTATGTATGTATGTATGTATGTGTACATGCAGGCACCGATTCACCCATATATGTGTGTAGGGTTATTGTGAGAATCAAAATAATAATGAGTATAAAATACTTTGTGACCCTTATGGTTCTTTGTGAATTCAAGAGATTATTGTTGTTGTTGTTGTTATCAGTTTATCATTATTAGCTTACAAACACCAGTCCTCCCCTGTGGGGTGATGATTTAATTCCCTGGGAATTCTACTACACTTCTTTTGAGCCCAAGCAATGTTTATAAAGCAACATAGGTGTGTTCTTAACAACCATGGTCTGGGGGATGGGAGGGATAGGGAGTAAGCACACACTTTTAAGTTTAATCTGCCTTATTTACACTTTTAAAAAGTCTAGACAATCAATAAAACAATGAACTAAACCCCCAATTTGTAGTTATAACAAATTTCTAAAGTTACAACACTCATATTTAAAATTCAATAAGTGATTCTTTCAAACCAGTAATAACTAGCTCCAGTATATCTATCTATCTATCTATCTATCTATCTCTATATATATTCCTATGTGTGTGTATGTGTGAGCATATGTAGATGGTATGTAACACTGGATGTGGAATCAAGAAGACATGAAGTTCAATCCATTCTGAGACACTTAATGGTTTCACAACCCTTGACAAGTCACCTAACCTTTCTCTTCCTCAGTTTTCTCAATTGTAAAGTGAGGATAAGAGCATCTGTATCACAGATAAAGATACACAAATTGAACAAGATAATATTTGTAAGGTGCAAACCTTAAAATGCTGTATCAATGTCAACCCTTATATTGCATGATAGTCAAATAATTCTTGTGCAGATGGTCATTTGGATTTGGTTACTTGAGAGTCAACATGCCAAAAGAAAGAATACATTAAAGATAATCAATATAGGCAGAGCATCGGCATTAAGGGGGACCAGGAGAGGCTTCTTGTAGAAGCTAGAACTTGAAAGAAGCCAAATAAAGCAGGAATTAGAGATGAGAAAAGCTAGAATTCTACTCATGTGGGACAAGCAACACAAATGCATGGAGACCAGAGATGGACTGTCTTGTAAGAGGAAGCGTGTGTCATTTTTACTGACTTACAGATTGAGTAGAGATGAGTAATTTGTAAGATGGCTTAGAAAGATAGGAATAGAGCAGCTAGGTGGTTCAGTGAATAGAGACCTAGTGGGGAGGCCCTGGGTTCATAGCCAGCGCTCTATGATCATGGGCAAGTTTCTTATTTACTACCACTTTTCTGCCATGGAATCTATACCTAGTATTGATTCTAAAATAGAAGGTATGGGTTTCCTTTTAAGAATGCAAATAGGCATTCAGAGATGACCAAACCTATCATTATGATTCCTCTCCTATTCAGCTTTTTCTCTCATTTTCTTATGATCAGATATTTTAAAAGAAAGTTAAAGAAAACTAAAAGAAATGCCAGACCATAATAACAATAGGAGGGGCACTGTAAATGTACACCTTTTCTTGTGTGTTTGATCATTCATAAGTATTCATGCATTTGGTATAAATAACATCAGAATACATTGATAATGTTAAAGGAAAAGTTTCTATAGAAATGAAATCTGAAGGTTGCTTTTAGAAACAAAAAAATCAGAGGCAATAAATTACAATCTAGATCTGCTAATTCTGGCCTCTTTTCCTATTGTTTCAACTTTTTGTCAACCATTATAAAGGATGAAAAGCCTGTGAAGTGGCTGACTGAGCTACATGTTTGTAACTGCTTAGATGTAAGCTGGTATGAAGTTCACTTGATGTGATTTTTGGAAAGTAAAATGGGAGTGGGGGGGAAGAATTTTCCTTTTATCTTAGCTCTGGATTGGCAGAATGAAAAACTTGGACTATATAGTTAGCTTTTATCAATATTTTGTTTTCATCTCCCCATCTTTGCAAAATGGCAGAGATTGTCTAGCAAGGGAAGAGGGTAGATTTTGGGTAATAAAGGAAGATTATATCATCTCTTATAGAGCAAAAATATGACTCAATTGCTTGCAAAAAAGTTTTATATTTTTGTTTCTTCATAAGCATGTGAAAAATCACCTATACAAATTGACTTCAAGCTACTATCAGCTATCCCAAGCCCAAAATGGAGATTTTCAAAGTTTCAGAAGTCATGTGTCTTCCTCCCTCCCTCTCCATGTCACTGTCTATATTTCTTTGCTTCGTATGATGAAAAGCACAGAAGAGAATGAATTGAAATAAATGGGTTCAAATGCTGGTACTAATACTTTGTATTCCCTTATATGTGCAATGAAATGTTTGAAGTAAACTATTTTCCAGCTTTAACATTGTGAAGAAAAGGTGCTATGATAGTGGATAAGTCATGTTTGTTCAGTCTGAGTTACTTTAACTATAAAACCAGTATATAATAACTACTCTTGACAACAACTTTTTATAACTTACAGAGCTATAGAAGTGTGAGTTATTAAGCCAAAAGTAAATGCTAAATGGATATTTATTTGTACAATTTTCCTCCATTTCATGCATGAGTAAAATTTTACTGTAGCTTAATAGTATTCTAATGCCATGAAATGTACCTCCCTACACTATGATTGACATAGGTAGGAAATGGAATGTGGTGATTGCTAAAGTTAAAAAAAAAAAAAGCAGATTCTAATTAAATTTTTCAGAAGAGAAGAGAGTTCTTTTATGGAGTCAATGAGAGAAGTCAATGAAGTGCCAAGCTCAAAAGAATTTGACAGATGGATTTTTCTTGAAATAATTTCATTAGCTCAACATTTCTCAAACATATGCATTTTCCAGTTAGTGGGCAGAGTTGCCAGCTGGGACTGTCAAAGGCCTACCCCTGAAGTACATAGGTAAGCAAGCAAACAAACTAAAAAAAAAATCATCTTAATTTCACAGATGATAGCTATTCTAGAATAATGAGTTCACAAATGAGTCCACACTGATGAATTTGAGTAAACGAATCCATATAATATCAACTTTTAAGTAGATT
Source organism: Monodelphis domestica (assembly GCF_027887165.1). Taxonomy (NCBI): domain Eukaryota; kingdom Metazoa; phylum Chordata; class Mammalia; order Didelphimorphia; family Didelphidae; genus Monodelphis; species Monodelphis domestica. The sequence goes on from NC_077234.1 coordinate 63,016,599, forward strand.
GCAGATTTTAAATGCTTTGCATAGGAAATTTCCTTAACTCTATCTCACTACTTATATTATGCCAATACAATGCCAGATAATTGAAGAGGAGGTAAATTCAACCAATTATCCAAATGTATGGCATTGTTAGAAAATATGCTCGGAAATTGTTCTTACACAATGTATTTTTATAGTTAATATAGTACCTAAAATCTTTGACCAAAGTACACCTTATTTCACACTAATTTCCTTGCCCATATTTTGTAGTACCACTCTTAAAATGGAATACTGCAACACTGTCATGTAATTGTTGGCAAATAATGTCATCATTTTGATTTTTATCTGTATCTTATCAAAACAGAAACCTTTTTCTGGGTTTACTGTGAGTAATCCTTTAGGATTAAATCAATGCTATAAATGCTGAAGTAAAGTAGGATTAGATCTATCACTGGTCTTTTTTCTGACCACTCTTTGCTGCTAAATTCTTCTTAGCACAGAAACCATAGGATTTAGAGAGTGGAAAGACAAAACAAAAGTCTTAGAATTCATCTAGGATCTAAACCAACATTATTAGATGTCTACTATGTAATTACTATCAGAGTCAAATAAAACAAAGATTTCCTAGTTCTTGACAAACTTGCCAAAGAAGTAAATAGCTCTTTTAGCAAAGATATTTATCTCAATTGGAAGAATTAAAAAACACACATGTGTATGGGATTTTGAATAGACTCAAGGCCCCCAAAACAACTAGAAGAGGGTAAAAATATATAAAGTGTTTCAAGATTAAGGGAAGGGGTGGTTTCTATAACTGGTAAACTTGGAAAAACTTCTTCCCAGCACATGAAATATACTATCAATCTTTTGGAATGTACCAGGATTTAACTTCAGTAAGATAGAAGGGAAAGCATGGAGACCATTTAGAGAAGTCTGATCTTTTGGAACTGGAACATTGCAAAGTCACTTTCAGATATATGTCATCATTCCATAGTCTTGATGTTCTAAAGCATTTATAAACATCACAAAAGCTGTAAGAAAATTTTTGATATTCTCAAGTCATATTTCTTTCCACACTACCTTTCCTTGGTTCTTTATGGATTCTGGACATTATATATTATAAATCTACAGAAATGTATTTGGTGATTCCTCTGTGCTGTGCACTGAAATTAAACTGAAATAAAAATATCAACATAAAAGAAGATAATTTCTTTTTCCTTCAAGATAATTTCATTCTAATAAGGGAGAACAACATAGTAAGGGAAATTGACAAAGTTGTGGGAGAAGATGAAAGTATCTGTCACAAAACATTTTAGGAAACCTTTGAAGAAAAGCAGCAATGTAGCCTAGAAAGAAACAATGATATAATTGGTCTTGGCCTCCTCCTTTACATGGTGTCTATGCAAAAATCTAGAAAAATAGAATGGAGGGCAGGTATTTCCAATGTACAAAGCTAAGGATGAAGTGAACTTTCACTTCAAGAGGAAAGAGAATTCTTGGTCACTGTAGGAAACAGTTGAGATTCCTGTCATAGAAGGAACTATAGGTATCTTAATATAGATCAAAGCATACTACTTTCTCTCTATTTCATAAGCTTTTACAGGTGTGTGGGATATGTGTCTTTCATGCCATAAGAATTATGGGAGCATGTATTCCATGACAGGATTTGTATAATCTACCAGAATATTCATTGTCTCAGGCAGGGGAAAAGAAGAAAATCTGGAGAGCAATGTGTCAAATAACAATTGTTAAAATTTGTTTCTACATGTAATTGAAAAAATAAAAATTAAAGCAATAAAAAAATGAAATAGAAAAGGAGATTCAAGACTATAGCAATGTTTGTGATGGTGGGATTCATGTTGAGTAAATTGATTGATTGATGATGACATTTCAATATACAGAAAGCAGGGAACAGAGACAATGAAATGGTATGAGGTGTAAGCTTATTTAAGTAAAGATGAACGCTGAAGAATTCAAGCTATTAAATGGACAGCAGTTTACATTTCATTGTCTTTCCAGTACATTATATTCTCTAATTTCATCAAGTTTGTTGGGAAGAATTAAATTGTTCAGGAATTCCCTAATTGACTGCCCACTGCTTCTTCAATATTTCCTCTCTTCAGTTATTTCTGGTATGGCAAATACTTGCAAAATTTTTCTTACTGTGTAGGGAAAGGGGGAGAGACTGAACCTGTGATTCATTGACATAAGGAATTCCCAGATAAGGAAAAACAAATTTCAATGCCTTAAATTTCAATTGGTCAAATAAGGAGGAAAAAAATTCTCATATGATTTAGTGAGGAATTTGGATAAGGAATGGACCTTTAGTATAGTAAGTTCACCTCTTCCTTGCAACTTATGATCTTAGTTATCTCTAGAACTGAAAGAATAAAGGATTTTCTCACAGTCAGATTCAGTATAGTATACATTATCTTTCAAATAGTTGGGCTTTGTGAGACTCTTTTTCTTATTATATCTTTATAGGTGGGGCAGGTAGATTGCTCAGTGGACAGAGAGCTAACCCTGTAATGGGAAGGATCTGGGTTCAAAGCTGACCTGAGGCACCTCCTAGTTTTGTGACCCTGAGCAAGTCATTTAATCTCAATTGCCTAAGACTAAATGGTAAGGGTTTAAAAAAATAAAAAAAATAAAACAAAACAAAAAAGAAGTAATGTTAGTTTTGAGAGTCATTGCTTTATAAATATTATCTCAAATGTTATTTTATTTGATTCACATAACAATTCTAGGAGGTATGTATCATTATTATCTACACTTTATATATGAGGAAACTAAGGTAGACAGAGATTAAATGATTTGTCTGGGGTCACCCAACTAGCAAGTTTCTGAGGCCATATTTAAATTCATAATTTCCTGACTCTTGAATCTAGCACTCTATCCATCATACCACCATACTTCCTCAACCAGATCATCCGTAAGACTAAACTCCAAATTTATATATTTCTTTGAACAAATTGGATTTAATTTGTCAAAGTAGGAATATAATGTGGAATCAACCAAATTATATTTAAAAAAGAAAACTTACTCTCTGCAGGTTCTTTTGATCTTCTTCCACTGGAGGACTTCCTCAGCAAACTTCGTCCTGAGGTAAACAGGCTGGTGAGCTCTTCTAAAGGACTTGTGGGAGTTCTTGAGCGAGAGCCACTCTGAGATGACCCATAGGTATTGACAGAGGCATTTACCATCTTCCCTCCTTCCTGCAATGTGTTTCTGGCTGTAGAATGAGGCACTGATGGAGAGCTTCTTGAGATGCTTCCTGAATGTAAAGATTCATAGGGTGGTGGTCTTTTGAGGCTTAAGGGAGTAAGTGACCTCCCCATGCTAACAGGAGAAGGTGAAGCAGAGTGACTTTTAGGGTATCCATGTGGAGATGGTGTTCTGTATAAAGTGGAAGGGTGGGGAGGTGATGAAGAGTGGACAGAAGAGGAAGAAGAAGATGATGGTCCATGAACTATTGTCTGGTCTTTCTCTGATTTGGGATGACCAGAAGTATGAGATGGCAGTGATGATGGAGAAGCTCCAGCCTGCTGTTTGATGTAAGACACATTTTCCAACACAGGAAGCTTTGTGACCTCGAGTGGAGTTAGAGGTGACTCATCAGAATTGGGGGAACACTGGACGGGTGCTGGTGGAAACACCAACAGTGGGGGTCTATGAGACAGTAAGTTTGGAAAGGGAGGGGGAATATCACAAAGCAAACCCTTTGGAGTACATGGCACTGAGGACTTGGAGAAGTCTAAGTCAGGCACTGTGGGAGTAGCACACTGAGAAGAGCAGCTGTGATGGTCAAATTCACATTTTGACTCTTGGCTGACATCATCAAATATGGGATATTTCATTTCCTCATAAACTGCCTCACTTTGGTCATCTTCCTCTTTTTTGAAGTCTCTTAAAATATTCCCCACCATTTCAATGTACACAGGCTCCTCTTCCTCAGCATCTAGTGCAGGACTGCTCACCTGTGATAAAGATGTGTCCCGCGTCAGCGATGCCTTTGTAGGCCCATGCTTTTTGATATAGGTTTCATCAAAAGATGTGCTTAACTGGGTATTTGGATTTCGCTTAGGCTTGGGAGGAGGAATCTTCTTGGAATATTCATCACTGTGGGGTCTGGGTTTGGCTGGCCCTACAATAAAAAAAGAAAATGAATATGTCAGGAAAAGTTTGTTCTTGTTCTGAATAGAATGTATTTGGGATCATGTTGAATAATAGCATTAATTAGAGGAAGAGCTATGTTGACATATCCCATAATTTTTTCCATATTTAGTTGAAACCTGTTGACAGGATATTATAATATTTATCTTCAAAATAATTTTAATGAACCACTAATGAACACTTTAAACTGAAGAAATATTTTAATGTCTGCATTTGAAATCAAAAATTGAAATATCCAGATCAAACATGGGTAGATATAAGTAGACACAAATTCCAGAAAAAAAAAACAACCTTCAAAGAAACTCATGAAAATTGCATGGATTCAATTGGTATGATATCTTGGGTCACAATCATTAAATGGTGAAGTTATTCCAATTTAATGAAATGGGTTTTCCAAATGATCACATCTAATCTGTAAAGAAAAATTCTATCCTGTTATTATTAATCTCCACTTCTGTTCATACAAAAATAACCTCTGTACCAATTGGTCTGATGCTTCATGTCGAAATTTACAGATTCCCAGTTCTGAAAGACCCATAAATAAGATCAATATTGATATATATATATATATGATTGATCACATGGTTCGATGGATATGTGATTAGTTTTAATGTTAAAAGTTCCCTCTATTGCAGATATAAATAACATGGAAATAAGTTTTGAACAATGATACATATATAATCCAGTAGAATTGCTTGTCAGCTCTGGGAGGGGGGGGGGGAAGAAAGGGAGAGGAAAATCATGGATCATGTAACCATGTAAAAATATTCTAAATAAATAAAAAAATACATTAAGGTCTAAATCTCTGTATAGATGTTAATTATACTGAATGCATTGTTTTTTATTCAAGACAATTCTGTGATATAGAAAACTCTGTACTTTCAGGTAAACATGGCAGCAGTCTAGATGCCTTTCTCTCCTCACCCCCTACCAATACAGACTACCTCAAAAAGCCAACCCCCCCCCAATTCATATGAACAAAGGGACTCTACAATAGGGCACAGCATTGAAGATACATGGGATTTAGGCATTTCCACACCACAAAAGTTTCCACCAAAATGCAAGCTGATCTACCCTTCCCCACCTCATCTATGGAGCCAGAGTCAGAGCCAGCACACATTAGAATCAGTGAGTGCGTGAGGGGCACCTCTGGAGCAAGTGAAGGGCATCTCTAGGTCCGTGGCAGCTGACTGAGACCACCGAGGACCTACCTCTGAGAGCAGCTAGACCTGAGGCCCCAGCAGACTGAGGAGCACAGACCGTGGGCGCCAGCAGGGAGATAGCACAGAGAGGAGCAGCAAACAATGGAAGCTGCAGAGACCTGAGAGCTGACCTCAGCCAAAATCCTTGCTCCTTAGCTCCATACACAGAGGGCCTGCCCATCTCACTCAGATTTCTAACTGGAAAGGGAAGGAAAAACCACCACAGTAATGGCAAACGGTACACAGGAACAACAACTTGCCAACACCAAGAAAAACAAGAAGTAGGGGTTGACCCTGGATAATTTTTACTGAGGAAAAACCCAGGCTACAGAGGAATTAGAAGAGGAAATACAAACAAATGCACCAAAACCTTCCCCCCAAAATGGAAATTGTCCACGAGTTCTTGAAGAATTTAAATTGGGTCTTATCAAAGAGATGGAAGCCTCCTGGCAAGAAAAGTGGGAAATAGTTCAAAAAGAAAATAACCGTTTAAAGGACAAGAATTCCTAATTAGAGAAACATCTGGAAGCCACAAAAACTAGGATAGACCAAAGTGAAAAGAAAAACCAGTCCTTAAAGACCAGAGAATTGGGCAATTAGAAGCCAATGATCTTGCAAAACAGCAAGAATTAATAAAGCAAAGTCAAGACTGACAAAATAGAAGAAAACATAAAATATTTCAATGAAAATATGACAGATCAGGAAAACAAAGCATGAAGAGACAATTTGAGAATCATTGGTCTACCTGAAAACCCAGGAATAAAAAGAAATAGTGACATCATACTATAAGAAATTATCCAAGAAAACTGCCCTGATGCTCTTGATGAACAACAGGGCAAAATAGACATTGAAAGAGTTCATAGAACATCCTCTACACTAAATCCTCAAAAGACAACTCCCAGGAATGTAATTGCCAAATTAAAGAGCTTCTAAGCTAAGGAGAAAATTTTACAAGAAGCCAAAAAGAGACAATTCAGATATCAAGGGGCACCAATCAGGATCACACAAGATCTGGCAGGTTCCACACTAAACAACCATAAGGCTTGGAATGTGATATTCAGAAAGGAAAGAGAATTGGGTCTTCAACCAAGGATCACTTATTCATCAAAACTGACTATATGCTTCCAGGAGAAAGTATGGTCATTCAACAAAATAGAAGATTTCCAAATATTTGTAAAGAAAACCAGAACTTAGTGGACAGTTTGGTATCCAAACACAAAAATCAAGAGAAACATGTAAAGGTGAATAAGAGAGGGAAAAGGGGAAAATGTTTTTTATTCAAACTTTCTTCTTTAAGGGCTTTAATAAGATAAAATTATTTATATTAGTATATGGGGAAAATGTTATTTTCTCAAAAATTATATTCACTATTATAGTAATTAGAGGAATCATTCATAGGAAGAGATTGGGGTAATAAATGCTTTAAAATGATATGGAAAAAAAAGAAAAAGGGAGGAGAGTATTGCAAACCTCAAAATTTCTTAGACTTATAAATGTTGGAAATTTCACCATTGGGAAATTTCATACTTGAAAAATTTCCTATTGATAATGGGTCTTGACTATTGGAATGTGAACCCCATTGGCATGGGAGGTTCCTTCTCCTTCCCTTCTTAAGATTACTTTAGGACAGAAACCCTTTGCTGAAAAATGGAAAGGACTTTGACCTATGCTTAAGCATAGAATAGGAATTTCTTTGAGTCACGATTGATTTTAGAATTGATACAATGGAGATACTTGGAATCAATCTCCACCCTATTCAGTCCTAACAGGATTGAGTAAGGGCTGCAGCCTAGATCAAAATTTAATTATTCCAATCTCTACCCTACTCAGGGTAACAGGATTTAGAAAGGGCTGTAGCAAAGGATCAAAGATTTAATCATTTGAAAATATGACCTTCAACAGACATGTGCAAAGCCTCTGGGCGGTCCTGGGTTAAGCTAGAGCCTCCATTGGCACAGGGAAATTGATGGACAGTGATTGGTAGATGTGAGAACTGAGGGGAGGCAACTTGGATGGTTTCCTTAAGGATAGGGGGGGGCTGAAGACTAGAGGTGGTGGTTGAGGAGTTGGCCGGAGTGGTTGCGGTATGCTCTGAGAAGCTTGCTCTGAAGGTAGCTGAAGGTGGGGGCCTCTGAGACTGTTTCTCCATTTTGGTCACGTGAGTAATAGGGACTGATCTCTTTTCTTTGCCCCAGCTATCTCTTGGGCCTTTTGGCCCAACCTAAACAGAAGGGGTATTTAAGCCCTATTCCCTTCTCTCCCTTTTTCTCTCTCTCTATCTCTAATTCCTTTCTTCCTCCTGTTGTAATTAAACTCCATAAAAGATTGACTGCAGACTTGAGTTTTCATTAAGGAATTACATAGCTGAATTCCTTGGGGACCTTAAATTAATATTTATTAGTCTTTTAAAGTGATTCCCTTGTAACAGTATCAAAGGTAACACCAAGAGATACTTGAATAAATAAAATAAATAGGATAATCTTTATCACACAAAGATACACATGGAAAGGTGATACATGGAAAGGTGAGGGGAAGAATACTCATATAAGAAGGAGAGGAAGAAGTGCTAATAGGTAATACTTAAACCTTACTCTCAGTGAAGTCAGTTCTGAGAGGGAAGAGAATCTAAATTCATTGGGGTATTGAATTCTATGCTACCCTAAAGGGAAAGTAAGAAGGGAAAACTAAGGGGGTTAGGGGGACAGGGAGTACAAAAAGGGAGTGAAAGAGAGGGGGAGGGAACTTAACAGACCCTGAAAAAATAAGAAGGGAACAAAAAGGGAGGGGGCAGAAAGAGAAGCTTATTAAGGTTGGGGATTAGGGGGACTGATTAAAAGAAAACCACTGGTATAAAAGGATATAACAAAAGAAGAAAGGACAGAACCAGGAGAGGATATCAAAATGCTGAGGAATACACAAGTGACAATTATAACTTTGAATGTGAATGGGATGAACTTGTCCATAAAACAAAACCAATAGGAGAGTGGATTAGAAATCAAAATCCTACCATATGTTGTCTGCAAGAAACACACTTGAGGCAGGTAGACACTCATAATGTTAAAATTAATGTTGGAGCAAAACCTATTGGACCTCAACTGATAGAAAGAAGGCAGGAGTTGCAATCATGATAGCTGACAAAGCCAAAGTAAAAATATATCTGATTAAAAGGGATAAGGAAGGTAACTACATCCTGATAAAAGGCAGTATAGAAAATGAAGAAATATCAGTAATGAACAGTACTCAGGGGGAAATTTATTTACTTGAGTTCATCTATTTACACATTAGGAATGGGAGAGGTTAATGAATTGGATGTGCAAATCAAAAAACCTTGAAAGTGAACGATACAAAATTCCCTAGGTGAAAACTAAATTAGAAATCCTAAAAATTAAGGGAGAAAATAATAAAATCAAAAGTGAAAGGACTATTGAACTAATAAATAAGACTAGAAGCTGGTATTTTAAAAAACAAACAAAATAGACAAAGTACTGATCAATCTAATAAAAAGAAAGGAAAGAAGAAAACCGAGGTAACAGTATCATAGATGAAAATGGAAACCTCACCTCCAATGAAGAGGAAATTAAAGCAATAATTAAAAACTATTTTGCCTGATTATATGGCAACAAATATGGCAATCTAGGTGATATGAATGAATATTTATAAGAATATAAATTGCTTAGATTAACAGAAGAAATAGGACTCTTAAATAATCCCATATCAGAAAAAGGAATTGAACAAGGCTTCAAAGAACTCCCTAAGAAAAAATTCCCAGGGCTTTATGGATTCCCAAGTGAATTCTATCAAACATTCAAAGAACAACTAATCCCAGTATTATACAAACTATTTGACATAATAAGCAAAGAGGGACTTCTACCAAATTCCTTTTATGACACAAATATGGTATTGATTCCAAAGTCAGGCAGGTCTAAAACAGAGAAAGAAAACTATCGACCAATCTCCTTGATGAACATAGATACAAAAATCTTAAATAGAATACTATCAAAGAGACTCCAGAAAGTTATTACGAGGGTCATTCATTATGATCAGGTGGAATTTATATCAGAAATTCAAGGATAGTTCAATATTAGGAAAACCATTCACATAATTTACCATATTAACAAGCAAACCGACAAAAATTACATGATTATCTTAATAGATGCAGAAAAAGCCTTTGACAAAATACAACACTCATTCCTATTGAAAACACTAGAAAGTATAGGCATAGAAAGTCCTTTCCAAAAATAATAAACAGAATTTATCTAAAACCATCAGCAATAATCATCTGCAATGGCGATAAACTGGATGCATTCCCACTAAGATCAGGAATTAAACAAGGATGTCCATTATCACCTCTATTATTTAACATTGTACTAGAAACACTAGCAGTAGCAATTAGAAAAGAAAAAGAAATTGAAGTTATTAAAATTGGTAATGAGGAGACCAAGCAATCACTCTTTGCAGATGATATGATGGTCTACTTAAAGAATCCTAGAGAATCAACTAAAAAGCTAGTGGAAATAATCAACAACTGTAGCAAAGTTGCAGGATACAAAATAAACCCACATAAGTCATCAGCATTTCTATATATCTCCAACACATCTCAGCAGCAAGAATTAGAAAGAGAAATTCCATTTAAAATCACTCTAGACAATATAAAATACTTGGGAATCTATCTGCTGAGACAAATACAGGAAATATATGAACGCAACTACAAAACACTTTCCACACAATTAAAACTAGATCTAAACAATTGGAAGACATTAACTGCTCATAGGTAGGATGAGCTAACATCATAAAAATGGCAATCCTACCCAAACTTATTTACTTATTTAATGCCATCCTCATCAAACTACCAAAAGCCCTTTTTACAGAATTAGGAAAAAAACATAACAAACTTCATTTGGAAGAACAAAAGATCAAGGATATACAAGGAAATCATAAAAAAAAATGTGAAGGAATGTGGCCTAGCAGTACCAGTTCTTAAACTATATTATAAAGCACTGGTCATCAAAATAATATGTTACTGACTAACAGACAAAGGAGAATCAGTGGAATAGAACTGGGGTAAGTGACCTCAGTAAGACAGTCTATGATAAACCCAAAGATCCCAGATTTTGAGACCAAAAGCCACTATTTGATAAAAACTGCTGGGAAAATTGGAAGACAGCGTGGGAGAGATTAGGTTTGGATCAATACCTCACACCCTACACCAAGATAAACTCAGAATGAGTGAATGACTTGAATATAAAAAAGGAAGCTATAAGTGAATTAGGTGAACACAGACAAAATACAGAATACATGTTAGATCTTTGGGAAAGGAAATATTTTAAAACCAAGCAAGAGTTAGAAAAAATCACAAAATGTAAAATAAATAATTTTGATTACATCAAATTAAAAAGGGTTATTACAAACAAAACCAATGCAACCAAAATTAGAAAGGAAGTAACAAATTGGGAAACAATCTTCATAACAAAACCTCTGACAAAAGTCTAATTACTCACATTCATAAAGAGCTAAATCAATTGTACAATAAATCAAGCAATTCTCCAATTGATAAATGGGCAAGGGATATGAATGGGCAATTTTCAGTTAAAGCAATCAAAACTATTAATAAGCACATGAAAAAGTGTTCTAAATCTCTTATAATCAGAGAGATGCAAATTGAAACAACTCTGAGAAATAATCTCACACCTAGCAGATTGGCTAACATGACAGTAAGGGAAAGTAATGAATGCTTGAGCGGATGTTGCAAAATTGGGACATTAATGCATTACTGGTGAAGTTGTGAACTGATCCAATCATTCTGGAGGGTAAATTGGAACTATGCCCAAAGGGCACTAAAAGACTGTCTGCCCTTTGATCCAGCCATAGCACTGCTGGGCTTGTACCCCAAAGAGATAATAAGGAAAAAGACATGTACAAGAATATTCATAGCTGCGCTCTTTGTTGTAGCAAAAAATTGGAAAATGAGGGGATGCTCTTCAATTGGGGAATGGCTGAGCAAATTGTGGTATATGTTGGTGATGGAATACTATTGTGCTCAAAGGAATAATGAACTGGAGAAATTACATGGGAACTAGAATGACCACCAGGATTTGATGCAGAGTGAAAGGAGCAGAACCAGGAGAACCTTGTACACAGAGACTGATACACTGCGGTACCATCAAATGTAATGGACTTCTTCATTAGTGGCAGTACAGTGATCGTGAACAACCCGGAAGGATCTATGAGAAAGAACACTATCCACATTTAGAGGAAAAACTGGGAGTAGAAACACCAAAAAAAGACAACTGCTTGATTACATGTGTTCGAAGAGGATATGATTGGGGATATAGACCCTAAATGAACATCCTAGTGCAAACATCAACTACATGGAAATAGGTTCTGATCAAGGACACATGTAATACCCAGTGGAATTGCACATGGGCTATGGGAAAGGTGGGGGTAGGGGAGGGAGGGATAGTATATGATTCTTGTACCTAAGGAATAATGTTCTAAATTGACTAAATAAAATAAAAATAAAATTAAAAAAAATGTTACAAGGGAAAAAAATAAACTTTGTCTTTAATGGGATTGTTTAGATCTCTTTAGTTATAAATAATATATATAAATTTTTAATTTTATAGTATTTTATAAATTTATCAATGACTTTATAAATTTATAAATAAGTTTATAATTAATATATAATAAAATAAGTTTTAATTCATAGCCACTGTCTATAGTATAGCTTAATGTTTTAAAAACATTTTTATACCTTTGACTTTTCTAACATCCCTGTGAAGTAGATGCTCTCAATACTCCATTTTATAAAAAAAATAAATTAACAAACAAAAAAATGTGTCCTAGTGGTTTAGTTATTCAGCCAAGGTCTTCCAATTTTTAAGTGTCTAAGGTAGAATGTCAGATGCTTCTGTCTCAAATAGCAGAACTTTCTATTGCGCAGTCACAAACCTAAGAACGGTCTGAGAGCAACAAGAGTACTTCACTGAGATTTTTTAAAATCTCTGTTTAGAGGTAGTTAACCACATATCATATCATAACTGCAATATTATATTTTGATCGTACATAAACTTAAGTTCTCCAAGCTATAGGGTGGATTGGGCCCACAGTAAAAATAATTTGCTTAGCACACATGCAAGTAATTAGACTCTTATTATTTCATTATCCCATTGTGCTGACATATGATTATTGTTTACAATCTGGCAAAATACAGTTGGTTCATTGTGGATGATGGAGTAGTGATGGCTTACTGTACTGCTTACAGATATGAAGTAATGAGTAAAAATTCCCAGTAATTTACAACCCCAGAGAAATGGTGGTTTTGGAACAAGGTAGAAGGACTTAATCTGACTCTCTTGGAAATAGTTTTAAACTATAATCTTTCTCACACTGGTGGCTCTTTGAGATTTTATTAAAGAAGAGGAAAGGGATAAATGACGTACAGTGCAAGACTTCTTAAAATATTTCCAAGTCGTGGACCCAGTTGACAGTCTCTTGGTTCTCATCTAAGACTCATGTTTTAAAATGCAAATAAAATATACAAGATCATAAAGGAAAACCAAATGTATTGAAAACTAGTGACCAGAATATTAAAAACAAAATAAGTTTGTGGATCCAAAGATCAGCAGAAGTGAACTTATATTCAGGTCTAACATCACTTATAGATTATCTCCCATCCTTATCAGTCATATGACTATGAAAAGGTCATTTTATTTTTCTGCATTTCTAATTCTATAACTTGTTAAATGAATATAATGATCATTTCAAATGAGATCAAGTATATAAACACTTTGCAATTTAAGATACCAAGGGCAGCTAAATGCTCCAATAGAGAGTCAGCCCTGAACTCAGGAGGACCTAGTTTTAAATCTAATCTCAGCCACTATCTAACTTTGTAAACTTGGTGTTTTGCCTAACTCTTCTGCCTTAGAGTTGTTACTAAGACAAAAAGTAAGGGTCAAAAAAAAAAAAAGAATTAAAGCATCATATAAGTGTCAGGCATGGTTGAGAAGCTACTCCAATGAACTAACACTCAATTTAAAAAAGTTAGATCTTTGGGAGCAGTTGGGTGGCTCAGTGGAGTGAAAGCCAGGCCTAGAGATGGGAGGTTATGGGTTCAAATGTGGACTTAGATACTTCCTATCTGTGTGACCCTGGGCAAGTCACTGAACCCTGTGACAAGGAAATCACTTTAAAAGACTGATATATATTAATTTAAGGTCGCCAAGGAATTCAGCTATGTAATTCCTAAATGAAAACTCAAGTCAGCAGTCAACCTTTTATGGAGTTTAATTAAAAACAGGAGGAAGAAAGGTATTAGAGAGAGAGAGAGAGAGAGAGAGAGAGAGAGAGAGAGAGAGAGAGAGAAAGGGGAGAGAAGGGAATAGGGCTTAAATACCTCCTCTGATTAGGCTGGGCCAAAAGGCCCAAGCCCTTAGATAGCTGAGGCAAAGAAAAGAGATCAGTCCCTATCACTCACGTGACCAAAATGGAGAAACAGTCTCAGGGCCCTCCACCTTCAGCTTCCTTCAGAGCAAGCTTCTCAGAGCACCACCTCTCAGAGCAAAACTTCTCCAACCCCCCTTAGTCCTCAGACCCCCCTATCTTTAAGGAAACCATCCAAGTTCCCTCCCCTCAGTTCTCACATCTACCAATCACTGTCCATGTCTTCCCTGTGCCAATGGTGGCTCTAGCTTAACCCAGGACCACCCAGAGGTCTGTGGCTTTGCACATGTCTGTTGAAGGTCATAGTCTCAAATAATTAAATCTTGATCTATGCTGCAGCCCTTCCTAAATCCTGTTAGGACTGAGTAGGGTGGAGATTGTATTTTCCAAGACCTGGTTCTGTCATTCCAAGTATCTCTATTGTATCAATTCTAAAATCAATCATGACTCAAAGAACTTCCTGTTCTATGCTTAAGCATGGGTCAAAGCCCTTTCCATTGTTCAGCAAAAGGTTTCTGTCCTAAAGTAATCTTAAGTAGGGAGGAGAATGACCCTCCCATGCCAATGGGGTTCACATTCCAATAGACTATCAGTAGGAAATTTTTCAAGTATGAAATTTCCCAATGGTGAAATTTCCAACATTTATAAGTCTAAGAAATTTTAAGGTTTACAACCCCCATTACCTAGCCCTTACCACTCTTCTACCTTGGAACCAATACACGATATCTCGTCTAAGATGGAAGGTAAGGGTTAATTAAAAAAAAAAAAAGCTAGATACTACTCAGAAAGTTGTCAAGTTTGACCAAGGGGGATTCCAACAGACACCTATATCCATTAAGAGTCTGATATATAACTGGACTTAAGATAGGCACTAGGGATACAGGTACAAAGAATGAAACAATTCCTACTCTCATGTAATCTGCTAATATTAAACTTAATCTTTTAAAATAGTGCTCATGTCCACAATTCCCCTTTCTTTTTTTTTTAAACCCTTACCTTCCATCTTAGAACCAATACTGTGTATTGGTTCCAAGGCAGAAGAGTAGTAAGGGCTAGGCAAGTGACTTGCCCAGGGTCACACAGCTTGGAAATGTCTGAGGCCAGATTTGAACCTAGGATCTCCCATATCTAGGCCTGGATCTCAATAGACTGAGCTACCCAGCTGCCCCCCCCCTTTCCTTTGGATGGTACTAGCAAGTTACTTTCTTACTACTTGTAACACCCTACCACTTCTCCAATCCTTCCAAACATTTTGCCCTCAGGATACATTTAGACAAAAAAATGAGAAACTTCACTGCTCCCACAAACCTCTTTTTTTTGTCACTTATATCTATTGATATTTATGACATTCAGAATTTGGATATTTTATATTTTGATAATTATTGTATTTATGTTAGTATTATGAACATTTTTTGACCTCATGGATCCCCTGAAAAGGTTTTGGGGAACCTCCCCACTCCCCTAGTATCACAATACCACTGTTTGAGTGAGAACCAGTTCTTTAGATTGACATCTGGTCATCCCAGGTTTGCAGTAGGATTAGAAGAAGCCAGACATTCATTATAAATGTTTTTATGAAAAGTAGCAGTCTCAAATTCTATTGTTCCTCAATGGTGGCTAAGAAATGGCCAAGGGTTCAAATCTGTTAAATCCACTGATTTGTTCATGGCCTTATTGCTCACCTGTTACACTTCAAAGGGATTACTTCAAATTGACAGAATAAATTAAAATGAGCAGAAAAAAATTCAGACCTGTCTCCTATGAACTCTGGCATGTTCTCAGAGCTGATATGAAGGATGAGGGACATATAATCCACCCCTTCGCTGCAGTTATCCTGAAAACTTTCTCAAGATGATCAGAGCCCATATAGGTGTCAGGGGTGAAGGAAATGGACATTTTCTCCCATCAGAACCATAATTAACAACTTGTGCTCCTGAGATGAGCTCCGTGAAACAGCACAAAATGTACTCTCAAATCAATTAAGGTTGAAAGGTAACAGAAACTCTAAGCTAGGAAGTCACTTCTAGGGAAAAGAATGAGGCTAAGGAGGAGACTACCTGAGGCATGGCAGTAGGGGCAAGGACACCTTCCTTTAAAAAAAAAAATTACTAATATAACCTATATAAAATTGCTTACTCTCCCATGGAGAAGAGAAGGGAGGAAGGGAGGGAAACTCAAAATTTGAAAATACTAATGTTAATTATTTTACAATTAATTAGGAAAAAATAAAATATTACAATAAAGAAATACAAAATTTCACTCTTGCTTACTAGATGCTCAGATCACTTAATAGGTTCACAGATTTAGAAATGGAAGAGAACTTAGAGATCATTTAGTTCAAGCTTTTCATTTTATAGATAAAGAGACAGAAACCCAGGAAGATTACACAAGATTAATTTCTGTGGTACTAAAGGCCTGAAAGTACTCACAATTTCCCCTCTGTATGTTGGAAACCTTTGGCAACATCAAAACTGTCCTTTTGTAATTATTATTTATTTCTCCAACTCCTCTTAATCGTAGTAAATTTCCTCCGTTAATTATTTCCTATTTAACCTCCACACATACACATCTAACATATACATGTTCCCTCGTTCGTGTTTAAGTTCCTTTTTGAGGGAAGGGACTTTTGGACTTTTTTATATGTGTTCCATGCTTAACGCAATGATTGGCCATAGTAAACCCTTCACAACTGATTCATTGATTGAAATAATCTTCTCAATTAATAAAGGGTTACTAACCCAGTTGGTTGTATCAACCTTAGGAACAGAAGTTCAGGTTCAGTGTGAGTCCAAAGGATCCTACTACCTGGTGGCATTATACACAAGGAATTTGCCTCATAACCTCTTTCCCAAAAGGTATATTCTTTTTATCAAAGGCAGAAAACTAAGTCAGAGAATGGCTGATTAAAGCAAGCTCTTTATTCTAATCTATTTTAGCATATTGAGGGGTAGCTGGGTGGTACAGTGGATAGTACAAGGGCTGAAGTCAGAGGATTTGAGTTCAAGTCTGGGCTCAGATACTTCACATCCATGAGACTTGGGCCAAGTCAACTCATTTTGCCTAGCTCATGCTCTTCTTTCTTAGTTGTCATTCAGACAGAGAGTAAGATTTTTTTCTTTTAATGAGCTATATTACCAATTTCACAGCTTATTAACCATTAATATGTTATCTTTATTTATTAGAGTTAGGTAGGCACAGTAAGAAATGATCTTTGGGAGCAAGAGGTGTTTGGCTTTTTTATATTGATATCTTTAGTCTTTAGAACATGATAATTTGTTTAATTGATATTTTATTCATCCATAAGTCTAAGAGTGTAATTTCAGTTTCCTCACTCATGTGAATGAAATTTGACACTGAGAGAAAAATATATAATGCCAATGCTAATCAGTTGAAGGAGCAACATAGTACAATAACCCAAGAGTCTGAGTAGTTGGGATCAAATTCTGCCCTCAGCATTTACTAGACATAAGACTTTGAACTTTCTAAGTCTACATTTCTTTAGCTCGAAAATGAGTGACGTATCAAAAACTCACTGTGGTTACTTCTAGCTATAAACCTATAGTCCTGTCCTGAAAATGATCAAATGTTCATCACTTCCCCATGAAAATGGTCATTCAAGGCAAATGACAGGAAAACACCAACATTCCTTATCATTTCCTGGAATTAGATTTCTTTAAGAATTTTACTACTTTAGAATTTGCACAAACCTTATTATAGGGATTTTGGTTTTTTTGTCTTTTTTTTTTAATTTGTCTCGTCTATCTTGTCTATTTAAAATTTGAGTCTAAAGGGGCGATGCTTTCTGGTAATTCAAGTGGTCATAACATGAATAGTATAAGCCCAATTGGATCTTTTCCTGGGTGAACTACTTCTTCAGAGGACCTCGCTATGAAAGTACAAGATTTCCCTGACACTGCATTGATTGATGGATGAGTCAATGTCCTTTTACCATCCTATCTTACCTCAGTCTCAAAACACTGAATAGGACTAGTTCATAGAGTTATAGGGAACCCAGTTTAGTATTCAACTATGCCTCAGTTTACCAAATGATGAATTTTCCTTTACCTATACAAAGAAATATATGAATTATTTTTAGTGGATAATCTTATCACATGCCATTTTATTTTTCAGTTTATAATTTATGAAACAAGAGGGGAGATATACCTTTTATGACTGTACAAAACTATAGAGCTCAGTTCATCCTTCACTGATAAAAGGTGGAATAAAGACAAATATCCATCCATAAAATGGTCCCTTTCAATACACAATATAAAGTATATATTCATGAATTTGATTGACTGTGCCTGTCTTTTCAATTGCCACTGATAAGATTGGCAACATTAAAAAAAAAAAGGAACATTTCAAGTCTCCATATTTAATAGAATGTAACTTCACTAAGGATGATTTTTATTGTTCTTGAATGAATTCTAAATTCTTACAAGTAAACCCAAAGATAGATACAGTCATTTTGGTTCAGCTCCAGAACACAAATGTTCAAGCTTAAAATAGCTTAATGACAGCACCATTGAATAAGCAGAATGTGACATTTTGGAAATGAGATCTCTGAGCACAAAGGTTATGCATTGCTTTCAGACACGCCTAGATGATCTGTCTTTCACAGTTAATTTTGGAAATCCCTCATGCCCATTTGTCAAGCTATCCTTCTGAAATCTTTCTTCCTATTTCAAGGAAAGAATGAATGAAAAAACAGAACTTTGGCATTTCTCTACATTACTGACCCAGCAAATAACAAAAAAGACAACATTAAAAAAAAACAAGGTTGGCATTTTAACCTAATTTTCTACATCTTAGTTTGGAAAAAATGTAGGAGCTACATTTAATTCTGTTATTATGTCCATGTTTAATGAACTTTACAAGTAAACATGAATTTTATTTCATTTTTATGCGTAGAATATATTCCATGTTGAAGTATTTTTCAAATGTAAGCATTCCAGTAAGGGAGTGTCTAGTTTGAAAACTCTTTTGTTGATAATTAGCAAATCAAATCATGAGTAAATGTGAATAGCTTATTTCCCCTGAAAAGAAAGTTAACAGAGTATAATGTTTAAGATTATTTGATTCAGAGTCAAAAGAACTTGAGTTCAAATCCTATCTGATACTAGCTATGGATTAAATAAAACAAAAATTCAATGAAATGTATCATCAAGAAGATAAGAGGTAAAAATCCTATTAGAGTGAGAACCTTCTCTTTGATCTGACTTAGGGAATGGAGAGGGGATAATGAATAATGTTAGATATACTAGATACTAAGAAAGCAAGCAGCAGGATATACTGAGAAAGGTATAAGATTTACCATGTAGAGACCTAGATTCAAATCCTGCCTCTGTTGCTTTGTAGTTGTCTTTGGATCATTTTTCATTTGTGTCTGATTCTTCATGAGCCCAATTTGGTTTTTCTTGACAGAGATACTGGAGTAGTGGTCAGATCATTTTTTTTGAACTGGGGCAAAGAAGTGATTTGACCAGGGTCACATAGCTCATGTGTCTGCAGCTGCATTTGAATTCTTGAAGATAAATCTTCCTTTTGCAAAGGCCAGTGTTCTGTCCATTGTGCCACTCAGCTACCCTGACATTTGCTAGCTGTGTGAATACTGAGCAAATTATTTAAACTTCTATGAGCCTCAGCCAATTCACTAAGATATCTTCTAGGTTATAGGCACATAGTATTTTATGTTGGTTGAAGAAATACTTATATTCAAGAAACCACAAGATCCTTGACCTATCTATATATTCCCACTATAAAATAATTACAAAGTAGAAGGGAGAAAATTTCTACATTGTGTTATACTAGTCCTGGCTTAATCTAGAAAGTGAGAGACACATTTCCCACTTCCAGAATAATGATGCTCACAATAACTCTCCTTTCACAGCCCACTATTCCAGGGGTTAGAGGCATATTTTTATTTTTCTCACAGTCACAAGTCCTGCAATACCTTTTTCAAGATTGCTAGTTTCTTTATCATGTCATTTATTAAGGGGAAGAGATAGGACTAAAGCATTTCTGAAATGGTCCTTTCCTGGCTATTAATGGTGGAGTCACTTAGTCTAATGATCTGAAGTAGGAATTCAGTGCTATCTAAATCTCAGTCATACTGAAGACCTCAATCTTTCTGAAATGTCCTCCTCCTCACCTGTGCCTTGTGCTTCCTTCAAAGCACCTCTAGTACCACCTAACTTCTCTGAGACCTTTTCTGACCTCTCTGAAGCTCCTTTATATCTTTTTTTTTAAACCTCTTACTTTCCTTCTTAGGGTGTATTGGTTTCAAGGCAGAAGGGTGGTAAGGGCTATGAAATGGGGATTAAGTGACTTGTCCCAGGTTACTAGGGCTTTGCTCACCGAGCATGTGAAGACTATTTCGGCGGAACAGGCGGAAGAAACCAACAAGAAGGTTCAACGACTGAGATGGCGACGCAGCAAAGCACTGTGGAGTGCTTAGGGCATGTTGGAGTACAAAGGACAACATGGCCATCCAATGCAGCTGAGGAAGTCTCCAGGTGTAACGACTTTTCATGCCAATGGGCCCAGGCTTCCAACGCCGAGAGAGTGGGACTGTCTCTGTGCATCGACTTTTCCACTTAAATCTTCATGCACAAGTGTCTTTGTGCACAAAAACGCACAAAGTCAATTGTCATCCTCGGTTACCGAGAGACTACTACACCCAGGTCACACAGCTAGGAAGCATCTGAGGTCACATTTGAACCCAGGACCTCCATTCTTCATCCTATGTCTCAATCCACTAAGCCTCCTTGCTGCTTTCCAGCTCCATATGTTATGATAGGTTTTATTAATTAGATATTGACATATATGTATATATAATATGCCCTGGTATATGAAAAGCTTTTGGAAGATAAAAGTTTTGTCTTTGAAAAATTTGCATTTTGTCTTTCTATCCCCAGAAGAGTGGATTGAATATTGTAGGCATTTATCAAAATTCTATTTCAATTGAAAATGGAAATGAATAAATTAGCCCAGTTCTTAAGGAGAAGAGGAAAAAGGCTTTTGACAAACCCATGTTCTGTGGAGTGCTTAATTTATGTCTAACTAAATCAGAGTAGAGTTAACCTCTAGGGAACAAGGGCCTTTTATGTTTATTAGTAATTATCAGGGAGGAATCTACCTCCTCTGGCTTCAAAGAGAAAACAGACTATCTCTTCCAGAATATAGCTTAGCATGATGGACACATCCTACACTTGCTACAAAAATGAGAAAAACTAATTATTAAAGTATATCAAATATTTACCCTTTCACTCAAATCCTAAATATTTTGGCATACATGCAAAAACAAATATATATATGGAAATGATTTTTTAAATCTCTCACCCAGATTCCCATGCCAAGGTAAAACTTAGAAATGTTGAGTTATAAGGCAATAAAAGACTCAATAAAAGACTTTCTACACTAAAGAGAGAGAAGAAAAAGATATTAACAGGCTTTCGGCTGATATCTAAAAAAAGAGACATATTGTATAGCATAGCTCAAGCTAAAACAGTTGTGCACCAAGAACATTGACAATGTGAAATTCTCACTCAGGGGCATTGTGGTCCATTTATTAGTATGTCATTGTAGTAATATACCTTGGGGCTCTGTAAGTGCCATGTACAAGTCTATAAACTAGAGTCAGAGGAACTGGGTTCAACCCTATCTCTCTAAATGCTTACTTACTATTAGGATCCTGAGCAAATCATTTAACTTCTTGGATTTCTGTTTTCTTATCTATCAGACAAAATAGAACTGGGGGAAGGACTGTGTGTGGGTATATATGTGTGTGTGTGTGTGTCTTTAGGATCCCTATCAGATCTAGAAACAATCTGTAGTTTTAAATAAAATTCATCAAAATTTTGCATCCTAGAATAATGTCCATGTAAACCATTAAGAAATGGAAAAGCTGTGTGACCCTGGACAAGTTACTTAACCCCCATTGCCTAGCCCTTACCACTCTTCTGCCTTGGAACCAATACATAGTACTGATATCTGAACTGATGATACCATAAAAGAATAAATGTTTAATCTGCCACATGACATATTTGTGCAAGGATTTGGTGGGTTTAAGGAGAAACATCATTGGGGGGAAAAATCACATAGTATTGATTCCAAGACAGAAGATAAGAGTTTTAATTGAAAAAAAAAAAGAAATGGAAAAGCAACTTAGGTCCAGTAGGCCATTGATGCTCTCTGTGATAGGTCCATAGAAAACACTTAAGAGTTATCCAACATGAAGAGTACCATTCAGCTTAAATACCAAGATTTCAGGGCTAGAAAAAGGACACTTAAAAAGAACACTAAGATAGGTGGAACAGGATTACTTGAACCTTTGAGAAATATCCATGAACCCTGATTTTTCAATTCAACTATACCTATAAGAGCTACAGAAATTTCTAGAATATTTATTAATAGGGAATGAGTTAATTCCTTGTCTACATCTTGTTTTACACTAAGGAGAAAGACAACAATAGTGTAAGTTATTGATATAGGAAACTTCTTGGATAAGGGAGACTGACATATTCTCCATAGCTTATAGGTTTAGAGAGTTTCCTAATATAGAAGAAAAAAAATCTAGCTTGAAGGACTCTCCATTTTCTACTCAAACAATGATCATCCTAATGAAAAAGTATGATTCCAACAATAAAATATGGCAAATTAAGTTTTCAAAATTTACTAAATATACTGTCATTGACAATTTACTTAACTCTCTAAGCCTGGGTCTCCTTGACTATAAATTGGAAATGCTAACCTATGATATCTCCCTCACAAGGTAGATATGAATTTCAAAAGGGTAACAGGGAGAAAAGTATGTAAATGTCTACACACGTACACAAACAGAAACATAAAGGGTGAAATTGGATTGGAAATGTTATCTTTTGTTTGTCTTTTCTTTGACTATTTTCCTGTTTTCCTTTTAGCTTTCTTTCTCTGTTAGACTTTGAATCTTATTTTGTAGATGTTTTGATAGTTATAAAATACAGAATTACTGGGTCCCTTACTGAGTGGTTATTATAGAGGAATATCTCAACCGATGATACCATAAAATAAATATGCCACATCACATATTTGTGGAAGGATTTGGTGGGTCTAAGGAGAAACATCATTGGCAAAAAAAACATTACATATGTAAAGAAATGCTGGTCTTGAAATTAGAAGACCTTTAGTCAGGGCAGCTAGGTAAGTAGATAGAGAGCCAGACCTAGATTCAAGAGGACCTGGGTTAAAATCAGGCCTCATGCACTTCCTAGCTGTGTGATCTTGGACAAGTCACTTAATGCTGTTTGCTAAACCCTTTCCCTTCTCTCTTAGAGTTGATATTGAAGCAGAAGCTACAGAAGTTTTTTTTTTTGTTGTTGTTGTTTTTGTTTTGTAAAGAAAAGTCCTTACTCTCATTATCTTTGGACATTTACATCATTTTCCTCACTGTTCTAGTATCTCCAAAAACTATTGGATTATGACCCTGTGCCAATTTCTTAACTACTCAGTGCTCTAGGCAAGTCACTAAAGATGAAAACTGCAGAGAAGGGACCAATAAGCATAGATAGAGACTGTTGACTCACTGTGGGATCTCCATAGAGATGAAAACATAGATCCCATACCATTCCTGAAAATGCAGATGACAAACTTTATGCTAACTATTGCATAGAGTTGTTAAGAGATGATGATATCCCAACTCAAGCAATGTTTTCAGAATTGGAATCAGGGATTTAAGAATAAAGAAAGACTTAGCAGCTTTTAGGTAAGATACTTGCTTCAGATTATTTATCAGCTGGGTAATCCTGTATGACTTCACCAAGTTAGCAAATCTCATTAAACCTCAGTTTCCCCATCTGTAAAATGAAAGGAATGTTGAACTCAATGGAATCAAAGACTCTTTCAAGTTCTGTAGCAATGATCCTATGATCTTGTGTTGCTGTTTAGTTATTTTCAGTTATGTCTGACTCTTTCTAATCCTATTTAGGGTTTTCTTCACAGAGATACTACAGTTGTTTGTCATTTCCTTCTCCAACTAATTTTTATAGTTGAGGAAAATAGGGTCAATGGGGTAAGTGATTTGCAGGGGGTCCCATGATAAGTAAATTTCTGAGGCCAGATTTGAACTCAGGAAGATGTCTTCTTGTCTCTAGGACCAGCACTCCATCCATTGAGGGACCTAGATGCACCCCCTTTACAAGATTAAGTTACTTGCAAAGTCACACAGGAAATAAATGGCAAGGGGGCACAGTGATTTTTCTTTTGCATGTAACCACTGTCAATGTCCTCTCCATTTTATATATATATACATATATAAATATATAAATAAACTAAAGCAAATGAACTGAATCAGGTAAAATTAAAACAACAAATAACAGAACTTTCTTCTAAAAGGAAAGAAAGCCAGACAAATAACCAAGGAATTTGATTTCATCAAGCAAGCTTTATAAACTCTAAAGAAAGGGAAAAGATGCATTATTTCCTTCAGAACCTTAAAAATAAATTTGTGAGAAAAACCATCACATATCTGGACAATCTTTCATTTCCTGAAGTCACTTTCCTTGCTATTGTAAACTTAATAAAGGAAAGCATCAGAAACAATACCACAGAAAGAAAGAACAAGGGGAGAAAAACAGGATCTAAAAATATCTCCTAAATAGTCCCGTATACACATAATCTGTGAATGCTAAGAAGAAAGTTGTGTTTCCAGATCAATTGACACCAGGATTTATATAGGAGTGTCTGAGATTAGCAAAAGCTCCCAAGAGGAATGATAAAGGAGTAGCATGACTGAATTGATGTGCCCAAATGCAAAATTTTCCTCCTCTTTTTTTAAATCATAGTTTATATACTTCATTCTGGTTTGGTTTCTGCAAAATTTTAATCGTGTACCCTGGGAGGGAACCAACAATAACATACAAGTGCCAGAGGTGATATCTTAAGACTAAAGAAGTATTTTTGGAAACAACAATTGATATTGTAAGACCAGATTATTTTTCTATACCTAGGGGACTTTGAGTGTCACCATGTAGTTAGTCAAAGGAAAGTACTAAGTTCTAAAGTGGATGTATAACAATTCCCTCAGCTCTTTTAAAAGAGAGAATAAAGAGATTTCCCTCTTCCTTTGGGTTTGTTTAATTATTTGTTTTTATTTTGGTTTAAATTGTGGTCTGAGCCTGTTACCTCATTGTTATAAGGAACTCACAGTAAGATTCAAAGTGGGATGTGTGTGTGTGTGTGTGTGTGTGTGTATGTGGATATGTAGAGGAGAAACAGACAGGCAGAGGGATAAAAAAAGAGATACTGAGTTCTTTCAAAGACAAGAAAACATTTTTTTAGGTATATTCATTTCTCTGAATGCTAAGTGAGAAGAGAGCCCTCATAGTAGTCTAGTAGTGCTTAATCAAAAATACTCAATCATAGCCACAAGTACTTAGTACAAGCACTACATTAATATGACTATATTTTCATTTTTTAAAAACTGCCTAAGTGGAGTTTGCCACTTTTGTCAATCACTTCTTACCATTCACTCATCAGGTATTTCAGATTTGATCAGGGGGAAAAAATCAGACAGTTTATCTGCCTTAATATACATGAATCTTCTTTGGAAGGAAAATTTGGGGGAGTATAATGATTAAATCACTTTTCTCCTTCTCTTTCCAAAATGGTTTTATAATATCAAGAGACCTTGGCATTAAGAGTTTGAACAATAGTGTTACAGCAGTACTTCTATTTGAAAACTTAGGTGGCACCTATCAACCAAGCAAGACCCTGATCTTTTGGGGGAGTAAAACCTGGATATGTATGGGCTGTAGAAAGGGAAGAATGAGTTAGAGTAATAATGGAGATTGAGTAGGAATAAGGACCAGATTTAAGAAAGAAAGGCACTGAAGAGTCAGGATAAAGGTGATCATAATGATGTAACTCAGTTTTCATGGCTGTTGGGGGAGGTGAGTTATAATGATCAAATATCATGCCTTCTTCCTTGCAAGATTAAATTGGCTACACACAATGTGAAGCACCAAGTGACCCATTATTAATGGTGAACCATTGTGAACTCAAGAGGTCATCATTAAAATGGTTCACTCTACTTTCAGGTTTATCAGGAATTTCTGCTGAATTTTCTTCTCAAGAAAAATAATATGGGTTAAAAAAAATAAGTCCTCTCAGTCATTAGAACCTTTTCCACCTGTCACTGGGAAATCAAGTATAGAAATGGAGACTCCTTTCACCTGTTTAGATTCCAGGGCTTATGGGAAGTACTCATCAGTAAGCTTCTCTGAGATGGGATATGTTGATGAAAGAGAAGCTGCCTTCTCTGTTAGGTATTCTGAATGGGAACCTACTAGATTCACCCAATTTGTAGAAATCCAGTCTATCCGAATCAGTGGTGCTAGAAAAATAACTCAAAGTACGTCTCTTACAGAGAGTTTAACAGTGCCATCATTTTCTTCCAAATAATATGGAGATACACTTCACTTATTCCTACCTTAATTCAGTCATTCATTATTAAGTTTATTCATTCTACAAATACTTCATTAAGTACTTATTATGTGTCAGATATTATGCAAGACTCTAGGGATAAAAGGATAAAAATAATAGCCCCTCCCCACAAGGGACTTTCATTCTATTGGAGTCATACAATATGAAAACAGATCGTTAAATGCAAAAAATATACCAAGCACATACAGAGTAATTTCACATTTATTTTATACAGACTATTAAAATTAGCTGTGTGTATATGGCTGAGAATCTATTATTCCCCCTGGGGAAATGATAAAATGACTGATTGCCTCATCACTCCAGATTTTATGCTTGTTGAACTTTGTGCTCCATATTTCAATTTCCTTCTTTGCTAAGTTAATATTCCCAGAGGACACAGGTCAGAGTGGGAAACCTGTCTACAAAGGTAAAATTCAATACTTTCTTGAAAAATGAGACATTTGGAAGGGCTTTCAGACCCCAGGACCTTAAATAGTGAACTATAGACCCTAGTTTATTAGCCTATTTTTATCTGGGATTATAGTGGTTTTGGTGAATTAAAATAATAAAAATCAAAGCAATATGGAAAATGAACTCTTGAATATGAGAGTGAAAATACAAATATCTAAAGATAATCCACAATCAACTTGATATTCAAGCCTCAGCTGGTTGCTATAATCACCATCTCAATTGCCAAACAAAAGATCTAGATATGTCTTAAGAAATAGTATTACTGGGGCAAATAGTATTTAAGAAATAGTATTATTGGAAATGGGAAGTTCTTGGTCCAAACCTGACCTCAGATACTTCCTAACTGTGTGACCCTGTGCAAGTCACTTGACCCTAAATGTCTAACTCTTACTGTTACTCTGCTTTGGAAACACTACTTAACATCAATTGTAATATAGAAATTAAGGGAGATTATACATATATGTATATATATGTATATATATATATATATATAGTAGTGATGTTCTTTCCCCATGTTATGAATTCCAGATATAATATCTAACTATTTGAACTCCAGATTATTAAAATCTAATATAAAACTTGATTTTTGAGGTTAAAGAAGTTGGGATATTTAGCTTCTGAGACTGAAGAGTAAGTAAGAAGTATTAAAAGAATTCAGAAATAATAAATCAAACTGAGTGATCACAGGAATGGTGGAGACGTGAGTCATCATCTAGTTCACCCCTCTCATTTTATAAATAAAATCTAAGGGGGCAGCTAGGTGGCTCAGTGGATTGAGAGCCAAGGTCAGAGACAAGAGTTCAGATCTGGCCTGAGACTTCCTAGCTGAGAGACCCTGGGGAAGTCACTTAAACCTCCATTACCTAACCCTTACTGCTCTCCTTCCTTGGAACCAATACACAGGATTTATTCTAACATAGAAGATAGATAGATTAAAAATAAATGAATGAATGGATAGATAGATAAATGAATGAAGCCCAAGGTCACATAGATAATACGTTGCACAAAAAAGATCAAAACTTGGGTTTTTTTACACTAACCTCAGTTTTTCTACTTTCTTTTCTTCATTCTAAATGTTGTTGCCACTATCAGCTTGGATTTGGAAAGCACTGGGTGTGTTTTGCTTTCTTTTGTTTTTATAAGATACATCAGAGAAAGAAAGATGTATCCAAAGTAAGCGGCATCATATATGGGGATTTTCCTCATAAATGAATGAGTCAATGTAAGCATTTCCACTCTCCATTTACTAAATCACAGAAGAACATTATGATTTAGTGATGCTCAAGTTTGAGGGGGCCAGTTGAGACGTTTAAATAAGGCCTCTCTGCCTCTGGATCAAAAATGCCATCTGTGATATATACACAATGAGCTTGCCCATGAATAGACAAACGTGCCAAGGAATGAATATACAGCACAGAATCTGAGCAGTCAAAACCTATAAGAGCCAGCGTGTTCGTACAAAATATTTCTTCTCAATACAGTTTAGGTTCACAGAAAACAGCTACAAAGACTTCCTGACTAAAGAAAAGAAACGTGGGCCAAGTGACTGAGAGACTAAGTTCAAGCAAGAACCTGGTTGGGTCTGATTTATAGTATGAAGTCCCTCAGCAGGGGCCATGGCCCACTGTTCTAGCATACCTGGGGTGCCCAGCCGGGGTCCTCTTCAATCTCTGATCTGAGTGTTCTCAAGCCACTTTGCTCATAATACTTTGTGTATCATAAAATGCCACAATGGGGGAAGACGAAATATTTGAAACTAACGAGGCATCCTCTGACGTTTTACTTGAGAGGAGCTGCTGATTTGACAGATGATCACTTGCCAACCCACTGATGTCATGAACGCTTCTGACAATCGCCAGTAAAAAAAAAAAGAAAGAAAGAAAAAAAAGCTTTATTTCAGGGATTGGCAAGGTGCTACCAGAGAGAGAAGGCTATACTTTCCGCTGGATAAAAATGACTGGATTAGAGTCAGCTCAAAGTCTTGGGCAATGAAAGGTGGAATTTAGTGAAAATGTCCTTATATTGAGGAGGCATCAATGAGTCTAGAATTTCCATACATATTGTGCAAACCAACACCTTCCAAGAAGATTAAAAGTATGATCTTTACTCATTTATATAAGCCATTTGTTACACACCCACACAGGAAAACAATAGACACAGTTCCTTTTCTCCAGGAGCTTACACTCAATAAAGAAGACAAACACATATTGAATAGAATAACTACATATATTTGGAAAACAACTGACAAAAACAAGGCAAAGCAGATCAAATGGAAGAATGCACACAGATTTGGGAGTGGACAGTACTCTAGACCCCACTGATCTGAACATCTCATTTATACACACTCTACTGTGTGTCCCCACTTTTGATCTCATTCAGTTATTCTCTCCCTCCTTCCCCTTTAGCATTTATATTTACCTCCAATCACTCCTATTAAATCCTGAAATGCTTCAAGAATTGGTCAATTAAATTACACTCTTTTGTGTTGCCAAAGGCTAGGATGATGCATCCAAGTTCAAGGGGACTCATTACCAGAAATGGGTGGCTACTAGGGAATATGTTTTTCTTCAGTAAAAGTAAATGAAATCCACCTACTAAGCCATGGAAGGAACACCCATTTATTAAGAATCTACTATATTCCAGGTATTGTGCTATGCACAAAAGTGAAACAGCTGATACATTTACCCATATGTTTAAAAAGACAGACAGAAGGAAAGAGACAGAGCACTAGTGGCACAGTGGATAGAATGCCAGGGCCTGGAGTCATTTTCCTGAGTTCAAATCTGGCCTCAAACACTTGCTAGCTATGTGAACCTGTGCAGGTCATTTCACCCTGTTTGCCTGTTTCCTCATCTATAAAATGAGATGGAGAAGGAAATGGTAAACTACTCAGTATCTTTGCCAAGAAAACTCCAAATGGGGTCATGAAAAATTGGACACAGCTGAAAATGATTGAATGACAACATACACACATATATGAAATAGTTGAAATTGAGGAGCCCAGGAAACACATTGATCAAGAAAGATTCCAAGTAGAAGGAGGAATTTGTAGAAGGTAATAAACAAGGAATAAATTTCAAACTAATCCAGAGAGAATAAATTGTGAATCTAGTGTGAGGAACAGTAAAAAGGCTAGTTTGATTAAAAGTGCAAAAAAGGGAGTAATGAATATGGGTAGAAGGGAAGATTAAATGTCAGTAACCTGATATCTCCCTTGAGAAGGGAATTTATGAGGATATCTTTCCTCATGCAACCTCAGAACAGGTTTTGCATAGTTTGTCTTAAGTGTGAACAATACTAGTTTTGGTTCTGAATGAAAATGCTCCTATTGGTATTATAAAAGTGAGGATTTATGCCAGGGAAGTCAGATCTTTAAGATGTAAAATAAATATTTGTACCAAAGGAGATAATATTGGTAAAGCACTTAGTACAGTGCTTGGATCATAGCAGGTGCTAAGTAAATATTATTTCCTTCCTTCACATCCTCCTTTGACCAATATTGTTCAGGGTAGAATATATTTTCCCCAAATTATGAGTCTATCATGTTCCTCAGATGTGTTTCTATCTTTAAATTGAGGAGTTTAAATTCTACTGAGATTTACTGAAGATCTAGTTGTCTCACTAGACTCCTACTGGTAGAGGTAGATGAGAATCACAACATACAAAACCTAGAAAATAGGACATGAGACCATCCAAAATATATCCTGGGCTTCTGATAGATTTGAACTCAGTTCTTCCTGATTCCAGATTCAGCACTCTATCTACCACATCACCTAGCCACTCAGAAATCCATTTGAATATATATATATATATAAATATGTATAATATACATCCTACTAGATAATTTAGTAGATTATTCAGCAAGAACAGAAAGATCTGAGTTTTTATCTTGCCTCAAACACTTATTAGTCATGTGAAATTGAGCAAGTTACTGAACTTGTTCAACTTGTCCAATTCAGTCAGCATCCTTACTGGTGAAATGATAAGGAAGGAAATTGACTAATGTCCCTTTAAGCCTCAATATTATGATCATGGTTATAGGAATCTTGGTAACATATTTCATTGAAAATTCTTTCAGAATTGGTGCTAATTAAGGCAGAAGAGTGGTAAGAGCTAAGCAATTGGAGTTAGGTGACTTGCTCAAGGTCACACAGCTAGGAATTGTCTGTGGCCATATTTGAACCCCAACTTCTTTGGATTCTAGACCTGGTACTTTATCTAATGTGCTTCTACCCTGTAATTCATTTTGATTTTTCTGCTTAATGCCTCTTGATGGTTTTCTTTAGTCTTGACCAGAGCCTTCCTTCTATGATTTAAGTGTATTTCCTTTTAATTCTCTGGAGATTAGAGGCAATTTGGTTTAGTAGAAAATGACGAGTTTGACATCATAAGACCTATGTTCAAACTCTGTCCCTTCACTCATAACCTAATTGAGCTTAGGCAAGTAACTTCAATTCTCTTGGTCACCAGCTCCTCATTTGTATAATCAAGTTAAACTATAAAGCATCTAATGTCCCTTAAAACTTCAAATCTATATACTATTAAGAACAATAACTTTCTCTTCAGAGTGAGTGTACTTAAGTGTAATGAAAGATGGAGTCAAAGCAGATGAAAGGTAAAGTGGTCCACTGGAAAGAATACTTAGAATTATCAGACCAGTTCAAATCTTGGCTCTCTCACCTGTCTTTGTGTTCTTGGGGAAATTATTTAACCTCTTGGACTCAGTTTCTTCATCTGTAAATGAGTTGTTTAGACTAACAACCTTAAAGTTCCCCCCAAATGCTGATTTAATAATCCTCTGGGGATTCTATAATCCTCTCTTGCTTTCCATTTGCCCCTCCCATAGCTCAGGTTCCTCAGATTGCATGCAGGTAGCTTCATTGCACACATAGCTTCGAGAAGATGAAGGTTGCCTGTTCTCTGTTTTGGTGAGATCCATACCACTACATATTATTTCCTCTGCCACTGCAGACTTCCTCCTTTTAGCAGTGAGCACATTATATTTTTTTAAAAAATCCCCAAGGGGTACCTAGGTGACTCAGTGGATTGAGAACCAGGCTTGGATATGGAAGGTGTATATATATACATATATATATATATATATATACACATATGCACATACACATACACATATGTAATACACTTCAGAAAAAGGTTTGAAATTTTTATCTAAATTTTGAAAATTTTAATAAAATGGGATTAATGCAAGATATATTGTGGAAGTAAGGAGATTTATTTACCTATAAACATACATAAAATACATATGTGTATATATATATATATTTGAGACAAGGATGGTTTATGAAATAAACTTATAATTTTCTAAAGAATACATTTTTATTTTGGAATGAAATTTGAGTAGGCTTGTTCTGTCTTAGGGCTCTTTTTCTTTCATTCTGGGTCCATTTAGTTTTTAGCTTTTGTCTTTCCATATCTTCTAATTTTTATTATTATTTTTGTTGTAGTTGTTGCCTTGAGTTCTGCATTTCTCTTCCATTTCTTCTTGAGAGAATTATTATTTACTTACAGGTCCTAGGCTTGCTTTTGCTTTAAATCCCAGGATATCACTTGTGAAAGAATGCTACCTATCTAAGCAAGGTGTTTCCTGATAGACAGTGTGACTGATCTTACCAGATCACTAATGATGGAAAAAGAACTCCAGGTTAGTTGATGCCTATGTCAAACATCCAGGAAGTCACTTCAAACAGTATTACTAAGGCAATCCCTCCAAGCTTGTCTGCCCTTTCTAATTGAGGTCAGACAATGGGAAGCTTTCACTAATCCCCAGACACAGTTCCTTGGCTTTGGTACAATCCCTTCATTTAAGACCTTTCTTAAAAGCATTCTCCTGGTGATAAATGAATGATATAGCTGGCAAGCCTTTTTCTCTATTGACACTCATATTTCAGAAAGCTAGGATTACGAATAAAGAACCACACTATCAGAGACAAGGACCAAATCGGTCTCTGCAGCAAAAGCAGCTGAAAGCAGAATTATCCCCCGCATTTCATCCCAGGAACAATGGGGAATCCATCAAAGGCACACAAGGTGATCCAGTCCCAAACCCCCACAATACATCCATTTCTCCAGGTTGTCATCCAGCATCCTCAGGGGTGACTCTAATTCCAGTTGACACAAACAAAGGTGGTCGGAGCAGCTAAGCAACACTTTACAGAGGATACATGGCCTACAGATATAACACCTTTATGATCAGGGACTGAGCAGTGAAGAACTGTTCAATCTAATCCTAAGGCTAAAAAAACAATCTCTGTGCCATTTCATGTTTCAAGCAAATGCTTTAGTTGTTGGTTTTTTTTTTAAATGATAGCTTGTTTGTCTTCCCACACAGGAATGAAATGGATGGAGGGAAGAATGTATGAATAGATATTTGGAATCAAGGACATCTATTTAGAGGAAAGTAAAGACTTTTTACAAATTCATACTTTATTGATTCTGTTGCCAAGAATCAATAATGCTTACAAATCTCTTGATCAGTGGAAAGATGAAGATTAGCAGGCACCCACAGGTTAAAAGCCCCCTTTATGATTTCTGATTTCACTATGGGAGGGAAGTGTCTGATTTATCAGTTATGGAAAAAGGAGTGGAGGCTCAACTGTGATCAAGCTACATCTCGGAAGATGCCAGTTAAATTTCCCCTTGGATATTAAAATATATTTTCTTTTATTAAAATTTTATAATATTTTATTTGATCATTTCCAAGCATTATTCATTAAAGACAAAGATTAGAATTCAAGATCCCAATGGATCTGGATGTTCTTCCGTCTCAGAGTTGATTTCCCTGAGAGTAAGGTTTAAGTAAAAACTCTCTTCCTCTCCTTCATATAGGAGTTTTCTTCCCCTTCCCTCCTGTGTGAATCTTTGTGTGAGAAAGATTATTCTATTTGATCTTTCTTTTCCCCCTATTTACACATTACATTTTCCCCACCTGTTAGTATACATAGATTGATATAATTGTAGTCCTTATAGAGGAGAGTTTGAGTAAAAGAAAAAGATAACATTTTTCTCCTTTTCCCTTTCCTTCATATTTACCTTTTCAGGTATTCCATGCTCTTTGTTTTTCGATATCGAACTTTCCACAGAGCTCTAGTCTTTTCTTTGCAAAAACTTGGAAATCTTCTATATTGTTGAATGCCTATACTTTCCCTTGGAGGTATATAGTCAGTTTTGCTGGATAGCTGATTCTTGGTTGAAGACCCAGCTCTCTTGCCTTTCTGAAAATCATGTTCCATGCCTTACGATCATTCAGAGTGGAACTTGCAAGATCTTGTGTGACCCTGATTGGCATTCCTTTATATCTAAATTGTCTTTTTTCTGGCTTTTTGTAGGATTTTTTCTTTTGTTTGAAAGCTTTGGAATTTGGCAATTACATACCTGGGAGTTGTCTTTTGGGGATTTAGTGTAGAGGGTGTTCTGTGAGCTCTGTCAGTGGCTACATTGCCCCCTTGTTCTAGAATCTCTGGGCAATTTTCTTTGATTATATCTTATATTACGATGTCGAGTTTGCTGCTGATTTCTGGCTTTTCTGGAAGTCCAATTATTCTTAAATTATCTCTTCTTCCTCTATTTTCCAAGTCTGTCACCTTGTCAGTGAGATATTTTATGTTCTCTTCTAATTTCTTGGTCTTTTGGCTTTGTTTTATTAATTCTTGCTCATTGTCTTTGAGTTGCCTGATTCTGACTTTTAAAGCCTAGTTTTCCTTTTCACTTTGGTCAAACTGGTTTTGTAGATGCGTGAATTTCTTTTGCATTATTTCCCACTTTTCCTCCCAGAGGACTTCCATCTTTTTTATCCTTTCAGATTCAAATTCTTCATGGGTTTGTGGGGAGTTTCCATTTCCTTTGGAAGGTTTTGGTGCATTTGCTTGTGTTTCCTCTTTTATCTCCTCTGTATTTTGGATTTTTGCTCCATAAAATGTGTCCAAAGTTGCCCCATTCTTCTTGTTTTTCTTGGAAATTGGAGGATTTTGTGCTTCTGTGGAGTTTTCCATCTCTATCTGAATGGGGAGGACTAGCTTTTCTTATCTCTGTTTGATGTTCAGAGGTTTTAGCCTAGGCAGATTGTCCATTCTATGCAGTTGTTGTTCTGTCTTCCCCATGGAAGCCAGGAATTGCTGGTGTTTCTGTGTTACTGCCCTCCTCGTTTCCCTCCCGATGTATCTCCGTTGCCTTACTTCCAAGCTCTGGGCCTGGCTTGGCCCTTTCCACAGGGTGTTTGTTTCTTTGCCTTAGCTGGCCAGGAGAGCCAACACTCTGAGGGGGGAGGGGCCGCGGCTTCCTGGAGCTCTGAGGGCTCCTGAAAGGATTAGCTTTCCCTGGGTTGAACTGAGTATGCCCTGAGGCAGGGACATTCCCTGAGACTCAGATGGAAGGATCCAGCCAGGGGGCTGCAGGCTCCCCCTATCTCCCTCTGTTTCCCTGCTGTCTGTGTTGGGTGCCCCCTCCTTTGAGTCAGGAGGTTTTCAGGAAGCGATCTTCAGAATAGCCTGCTCTAAGGCTCTGAGGTTCCCTCTGCTGCCTTGGACTCGGCACTCTGGGTTGGGGGGATGGGTCCTGGGTCCTTCCTTCTGACTACCCCTTAGGTCCGAGTGATCTCGGGTTCTGGCTTTTGGGGGGGGCCGTAGCTTTTGGTCCAGGTCCAGGTCCAGGAGGAGGATTCCCGGGGTCTATGCTATTGATCATTTTGAATTTCCGTGCCCTAGGAGCATATAGTTTGAGTTCAGTAGGGAAGGGTTTCCAGAGATCTGAACTTTAGCTTTCTCTAAGCCGCCATCTTGACTGGAAGTCCCTAAAATATATTTTCTAAAACACGTTACCTCATTTTTTAATCTTATTCTCCTCTCCTAGAGTTGCTTTTATAACAATGTACCTCAAACCTCCAGTAAACTGAATTTAGGGAAAAGGGGCATCATCAGGACAAGTTATATAATATGCATTCATTTTATCCTCGGAAGATTATCCCCCTATAGAAGACTTGCTTTTGACTTCAATCTGATTTTTTTTTTCATAAAAAATGGAAATAGGTTACATGGTTCTGGATTAAGTATTGCTTTAAAGGACACTGCTTTCAAGTAAATTATGCCAAAATAATGTATTGACAGTTCAATGAAGTAAAGAAACAAGCATTTATTAAACACCTACAATGTAACAGGCACTGTGCCAAGCTCTTTATTATCATAAACTCATTTCCTTCTCACAACAACCCTGGGAGGTAGGTGATATTATTAAGGAGACTGAGTGAGTTTGAGGTTGACAGAGAGAGGATGATTTGGCCTGGCTTATACAACTGGTGAGTGTCTGAAATCATATTTGAATCCAAGAGACCCAGTATTCTATCTACTACACCATCCAGATAACTGTAGTTCAAGACTGGCAAAGTAATCTAAATCAAAAGAAGTGTAAAAGTTTGCACAGATGATGTAGGAAGGGAGATTCTTCTTGAAGTGTGGGAATAATTTGAAAAACAAGATGATCTATACATTGCATGGTAATACACATACAATCTAGATCATATTATCTACCATATTAGGGAGAGAGAACATGGATCACAAAATATCAGAAAATGACTATCAAAATTTATAAAAAGGGGCAGCTGGGTAGCTCAGTGGATTAAGAGCCAGGTCCTAGGTTCAAATCTTCCCACCTGTGTGACCCTGGACAAATCACTTAACCCTCATTGCCTAGCCTTTACCACTCTTCTGCCTTGGAGCCAATACACAGTATTGATTCTAAGACAGAAAGTAAAGGTTAAAAAAAAAAGTAAAAAATTCAAGACAACAACAGATGGCATTTCTGGATGTTATTCCAGGTTCATGGATTTATAGGCTTCCAGAACTGTAAGGATCTCAAGAAGTCATCCAAATATCTTAGGTCTCTAGCTTAAATGGGTTCAGAGGCAGTATTTAGGAGAGAGATATTTTCTAAATTGTGTCTTTTTAATAATAGTTCAAAGATCTCTCCATTGGACCAAGCAAACAAGAGAGGAATAATTTAAACAAAACCCTAAAGCAGATGGGAGTAGAAAATAGTGAGCTGCATAAAATCAAAGATAAAAAGTTGGAAGAGACCTTCAAAGACATTAAGTCCAATTTCCCATTTTATATTCATGAAACAATTTCCCAAAGAACACAGGTAATAAAAATTCTTAAGATAACTCAGGCTAGGACTTCCGGGTAATCATGGCTGCAATGTAGACGCCACACGCTTCCTCTCCCTGGCACCAAAAGAAATAGACCACATCAAAGGAGCATAAAAATCACCTTTGGAGGAACAGAAGGTCTCCCCAGTATTCCCCAGTACCCCACAGAGGCGAAGGTACTTGGGGTCTGAACATTTCAACACTATAATAAGAAGGAGGAAAAGCTTGCACAAAGATGTGAACTGAGCCACCCTTCCCCCCCTACCTCCCCCACCAAAGCAGAGTGAGCTACCGGAGAGCTCACTGGGACACCAAGTGAGTGGGGAATGTCTCTGTCTGGGGGGGGGGGCATTCCAGGGTCCTTGGGATCTGGGGACTGCCAGGAAAAAATGTCTCAGGGCAGTTTCACAGGAGAATCCTGCATACTCGGGGCAGTTGCACTGAGCAACTGGGGGGTGCTAAACACCAGGGGCAGACCACACACTGATTATCTGGGCAGAACTGAACACCTGGGCAGTTCGGCTGTGATCAGGGGCCCAGCGCTCTAAGAAACCTCGGAGGCTGGGAAGAACTAGTCTGAGGCAACCTAAATTCACAGAAATCCCGCCCATATCACCCAGACCCCAGACCAAGAAGGAAAGGGGAATAAAACCACCAAAGGGATGGCTCACATGGCCCAAAATCAAGCCTCCAGGAAGAAAGGGAAAAAGGTGACTATTGAAAACTTTTATGGTGGAAATACCCAAGGAAAAGAAGAGAATGAGGATGAAATCCAAAAAAAATCAGAACATGCCTCCCAAAATGGAAACTATCAACAAGCTCTGGAAGATCTAAAAATGGAACTTATCCAAAAGATGGAAACCTGGAAAGAAAAATGGGAGAAAGAGATCAGCAGTATGACAGATAAGACTGCTCAATTGGAAAAAGAGCTCAAAGCATCCAATAGAAGGGCAGACAAAGCTGAAAAGCAAAACCAGTCCCTAATGACCAGAATTAAGCAACTCGAAGAAAGTGAAATCATAAAACAGCAAGAATCAATAAAGCAAACCCAAAAAAAATAATGAATTTGAAGAAAACATAAAATATCTCACCAAAAAGGTCACAGACTTGGAAAACAGAGGAAGAAGAGACAAACTCCAAATTATCGGTCTCCCAGAAAAACCAGAGATAAACAATAAACTCGATATTATTCTACAGGACATTATAAAAGAAAATTGCCCACACGTTCTGGAGCAAGGGGGCAATATAGAAATAGAAAGGGTTCATAGAACACCCTCTATACTAAATCCCCAAAAGACAACCCCTAGGAATGTAATTGACATATTCAAGAGCTTCCAAGAAAAGGAGAAAATCTTACAAGAAGCCAAGAAGAGGAGCTTCAGATATAAGGGGGCTCCCATAAGGATCACACACGACTTAGCGACTAACACACTAAGAGACCGCAAAGGATGGAACACAATAATAGAAAGGCAAGAGAGCTGGGTCTCCAACCAAGAATCAACTATTAAGCAAAACTGACTATATACTTCCAGGGTAAAGTATGGGCATTCAACAAAATAGAAGATTTCCAAGCATTTGCTAAGAAAAGACCAGAACTTAGTGGAAAATTTGATATCCAAGCACAGAAAGCAAGAGAAACATGAAGAGGTAAATATGAAAGAAAGGGAAAAGGAGATAAATCTTATCTTTTTCTTTAAGTCAAACTCTCTTCTATAAGGACTACATTTACATCAAATTATATATATTACTATGCGGGGAAAATGTTTTGTGTAACTCTCAAAAATTGTATGCATCATAAGAGTCGTTAGAAGAAACATGCATAGGGAAAGATTGGGGCATTAAGAAGATTTGGGGAAAGTGGGGGCAAAGAAAGGAAAAGGGAGGGGGGGAACCATCGATAACACTAAGATTTACTTCAAGAAATAGGGGGGGACTTAATATAATAATCTTTCCCATATAAAGATACACATGGGAAGGGGAGGGAAGAACTCTCATATGAGGAGAGGAAGAGAGCGTGAAGTGGAATTACTTGAACCTTACTCTCAGTGAAATCAACTCTGAGAGGGAAGAACATCTAGATCCAGTGGGATCCTGAATTCTATCTTACCCATTAGGGCAAGAAAGAAAGGAAAATTAAGGAGGGGGAGGGGGAAGAGAGTATAAAAAGGGAGTGAAGGAGGGGGAGGGAGGGGAAGGGAGCATAAAAAGGGAAGGGCTAGAAAGAGAAGCATCTCAAGGGAGGGGACTAGGGGGACTGACCTAAAGTAAATCACTGGTTCAAAAGGAGATAGCTAAAGAAGAAAGGTCAGAACTAGGGGAAGATATCAAAATGTCAGCAAATCCACAAATGACAATCATAACTTTGAATGTGAATGGGATGAACTCACCCATAAAACGTAGACAAATAGCAGATTGGATTAGAACCCAAAACCCTACCATTTGTTGTCTTCAAGAAACACATCTGAGGAGGGTTGACACTCACAAGGTTAGAATTAAAGGTTGGAGTAAGACCTTTTGGGCCTCAACTGATAGAAAGAAGGCAGGAGTTGCAATCATGATATCAGACAAAGCCAAAGCAAAAATAGACCTGATCAAAAGGGACAGGGAAGGTAAATATATTCTGTTAAAATGGAGTATAGACAATGAGGAAATATCATTAATCAACATGTATGCACCAAATGGTACAGCATCCAAATTTTTAATAGAGAAACTAGGAGAATTGAAGGAGAAAACAGACAGTAAAACCATATTAGTGGGAGACTTGAACCAACCTCTATCAAATGTAGATAAATCAAACCAAAAAATAAACAAGAAAGAGGTAAAAGAGGTGAATGAAATCTTAGAAAAATTAGAGTTAATAGATATATGGAGAAAAATAAATAGGGACAAAAAGGAATACACCTTCTTTTCAGCACCACATGGTACATTCACAAAAATAGATCATATACCAGGTCCAGAAACAGGGCACTCAAATGCAGAAAAGCAGAAATAATAAATGCAGCATTTTCAGATCACAAGGCAATAAAAATATTGATCAGTAAGGGTACATGGAGAGCCAAATCAAAAATTAATTGGAAATTAAATAATATGATACTCCAAAATCAGATACTTAGAGAAGAAATCATAGAAACAATTAATAATTTCATTGAGGAAAATGATAACAGTGAGACATCCTTTCAAACCTTTTGGGATGCAGCCAAAGCAGTAATCAGAGGTAAATTCATATCCCTGAGTGCATATATTAACAAATTAGGGAGGACAGAGATCAAGGAATTGGAAATGCAAATCAAAAAACTTGAGAACAACCAAATTAAAAATCCCCAGAAGAAAGCCAAACTAAAGATCCTAAAAATTAAGGGAGAAATTAATAAAAATCGAAAGCGACAGAACTATTGAGCTAATAAACAAGACTAGAAGGGGGTACTTTGAAAAAACAGACAAAATAGACAAAGTTCTGGTCAATCTAATTATAAAAAAGGAAAGAAGAAAGGCAAATTAACAGCATCAAGGATGAAAAGGGGGATCTCACCTCCAATGAAGAGGAAATTAAGGTAATCATTAAAAACTGCTTTGCCCAACTATATGGCAATAAATATACCAACCTAGGTGATATGGATGAATATTTACAAAAATATAAATTGCCTAGACTAACAGAAGAAGAAATAGATTTCTTAAATAATCCCATATCAGAAG
This sequence comes from Monodelphis domestica, assembly GCF_027887165.1. Classification (NCBI taxonomy): domain Eukaryota; kingdom Metazoa; phylum Chordata; class Mammalia; order Didelphimorphia; family Didelphidae; genus Monodelphis; species Monodelphis domestica. The sequence continues at coordinate 63,057,168 of NC_077234.1, forward strand.
AAGAAATCCAACAGGCCATCAAATAACTTCTTAAGAAAAAATCCCCAGGGCCTGATGGATTCACCAGTGAATTCTATCAAACATTCAAAGAACAGTTAATCCCAATACTATACAAACTATTTGACATAATAAGCAAAGAGGGAGTTCTACCAAACTCCTTTTATGACACAAACAGGGTACTGATTCCAAAACCAGGTAGGCCAAAAACAGAGAAAGAAAATTATAGACCAATCTCCCTAATGAATATAGATGCAAAAATCTTAAATAGGATACTAGCAAAAAGACTCCAGCAAGTGATCAGAAGGGTCATCCACCATGATCAAGTAGGATTTATATCAGGTTCAATATTAGGAAAACCATCCACATAATTGACCACATCAACAAGCAAACCAACAAGAACCACATGATTATCTCAATAGACGCAGAAAAAGCCTTTGATAAAATACAACACCCATTCCTACTAAAGACACTAGAAAGCATAGGAATAGAAGTGTCGTTCCTAAAAATAATAAACAGAATATATCTAAAACCATCAACTAATATAATCTGTAATGGGGATAACCTAAATCCATTCCCATTAAAATCAGGAGTGAAACAAGGATGCCCATTATCCCCTCTACTATTTGACATTGTACTAGAAACACTAGCAGTAGCAATTAGAAAAGAAAAAGGAATGGAAAGCATTAAAATGGGCAAGGAGGAGACTAAATTATCGCTCTTTGCAGATGACATGATGGTCTACTTAAAGAATCCTAGAGATTCAACCAAAAAGCTAATTGAAATAATCAACAACTTTAGCAAAGATGCAGGATATAAAATAAACCCACATAAGTCATCAGCATTTCTATATAATTCCAACACAGCTCAGCAGCAAGAACTAGAAAGAGAAATCCCATTCAAAATTACCTTAGACAAAATAAAATACTTAGGAATCTATCTCCCGAGACAAACACAGGAACTATATGAACACAACTACAAAACACTTTCCACACAACTAAAACTAGACTTGAACAATTGGAAGAACATTAACTGCTCATGGGTAGGACGAGCAAATATAATAAAAATGACCATCCTACCCAAACTCATCTATCTATTCAGTGCCATACCCATGGAACTTCCAAAAATTTTTTTTTTACTGATTTAGAAAAACCATAACAAAGTTCATTTGGAAGAACAAAAGATCAAGGATATTCAGGGAAATAATGAAAAAAAATTACAAAGGAAGGGGGCCTTGCAATCCCAGATCTCAGACTATATTATAAAGCAGTGGTCATCAAAACAATTTGGTACTGGCTAAGAGACAGAAAGGAGGATCAGTGGAATAGACTGTGTGCAAGCGACCTCAGCAAGACAGTATATGACAAACCCAAAGATCCCAGCTTTGGAGACAAAAATCCACTATTTCATAAAAACTGCTGGGAAAATTGGAGGACAGTATGAGAAAGATTAGGTTTAGATCAACACCTCACACCCTACACCAAGATAAATTCAAAATGGGTGAATGACTTGAACATAAAGAAGGAAACTATAAGAAAATTATGCGAACACAGAATAGTATACATGTCAGACCTTTGGGAAGGGAAAGACTTCAAAACCAAGCAAGACTTAGAAAGAGTTACAAAACACAAAATAAATAATCTGGAATACATTAAATTAAAAAATTTTTGTACAAACAAAACCAATGTAACCAAAATCAGAAGGGAAGTAACAAATTGGGAAACTATCTTCATAGAAACCTCTGACAAAGGTTTAATTACTCAAATTTACAAAGAACTAAATCAATTGTACAAAAAATCAAGCCATCCCCAATTGATAAATGGGCAAGGGACATGAACAGGCAGTTCTCAGCCAAAGAAATCAAAACTATTAATAAGCACATGAAAAAATGTTCTACATCTCTTATAATCAGAGAGATGCAAATCAAAACAACTCTGAGGTATCACCTCACACCTAGCAGATTGGCTAACATAACAGCTATGGAAAGTAATGAATGCTGGAGGGGATGTGGCAAAGTGAGGACACTAATTCATTGCTGGTGGAGTTGTGAATTGATCCAGCCATTCTGGAGGGCAATTTGGAACTATGCCCAAAGGGTGATAAAAGATTGCCCTTTGACCCAGCTATAGCACTGCTGGGTTTGTACCCCAAAGAGATAATAAGGAAAAAGACTTGTACAAGAATATTCACAGCTGCACTCTTTGTGGTGGCCAAAAATTGGAAAACGAGGGGATGCCCATCAATTGGGGAATGGCTGAACAAATTGTGGTATATGTTGGTGATGGAATACTATTGTGCTAAAAGGAATAATAAAATAGAGGAATTCCATGGAGACTGGAACAACCTCCAGGAAGTGAAGCAGAGCGAAAGGAGCAGAACCAGGAAAACATTGTACACAGAGACTGATACATTGTGGTGCAATCGAAGGTGATGGACTTCTCCATTAGTGGCAATGCAATGTCCCTGAACAATCTGCAGGGATCTAAAAAATACTATCCACAAGCAGAGGATAAACTGTGGGAGTAAAAACACCGATGAAAAGCAACTGCTTGACTACAGGGGTTGAGGGGATATGACTGAGGAGAGACTCTAAATGAACACTTTAATGCAAATACCAACAACAGGGAAATGGGTTCGAGTCAAGAACACATGTGATACCTAGTGGAATTGTGCATCGGCTATGGGAGAGGGAAAGGTGGTGGGAGGGTCTGTGGGGAGGAAAAGAAAATGATCTTTGTTTCCAGTGAATAATTTTTGGAAATGACCAAATAAAATAATGTTTAAAATAAAAAAAAGAAAAAAAAGATAACTCAGGCTAAGCCAGTTTCTGAGCTCAGATCACCTAACTAAATCTAGCACTCAGACCAATGTATCATGGTGCCTTACTTGTGTATAATTTTCACAAAATCCAAAACTTAAAAATTTTTGAGAAAAATTTCAGGAAAAGAACCTTGCTAACTCCTCAAATCAAGAAAGTGAACTGTTTAAAGAAAGTGCATTAAAGAAACCTACACTGCAATAGAACATCCAGAATAAACTTTGGGATATAATTGATCTGAAGGGGGTTGAACACAATTATTCTGAATGTAAACTCTTATGCCAAAGGGAACTGCCCCCTAATAGGCTTTTTGTCAATGTGCCTACAAATCATTGGTTTTTCTCTTTTTTATTTCCCTCTTATTTTCATCTATTGTAACTTCCTCTTAGAGGGTGTAACATTGTATACACCTCTAGCTAGAAAAATAATTAGAGATATAAGCTAGTTATGTGAAATGATTTATTGGGGAGATTAGACATATAAATCTGGGAAATTTTAACATGTTCCTCTCCTAATAGAATCATAGGAGGGATTGTGAAAGGGAATTCTTGATTCTCTTTGTCTATTTTGAGTTAATCAATCAAGAACTTAAAGTACCCTTACTTAATGCTAAGTAAGAGTTCAAAAAAAAAAAAGTTCACACCTCCAAAGACCACAAGCACTAAAGACACTACTGTGACTCCTGGCTTAAGAGATCACCAAGACTCCACGTGGAGATCAGGACATGAAGGAGCCCTTGCCTGATGGTAAGCTGGACTTCTTCAAACAGAAATTATAAGTTATCTAACAGGTCAATATTTCCTACTTCCTACATTTCTCTCTTTTACTGTATCTCTATTAAACTAAATTCTTAAGAGAGGCTAACAGTTTCGTGACTTAAGAGTTAATTTTATAAACAGGGATCACAGTCTTATATTTTTTAATTCATATTTAGTCAAACCAATTTTAACTTCTTTTTTTTACCCTAGGATATTCTCAGGACCTTAGTCTGAATGGAATATGCTATGCATGATAGAGAATAAGAGAAAATGAGGCTGAATATCTGTGGGGCTAGGGGATAGAATCCTCTTTTTTTTTTCTTTTATGTGAGATGTATAGGTGGGGGAAGTAAGTAATATCCTCAATCTCATTCTGTGACCTAACCAGCCATCTATATCATTGGAAAAACAAAACACTTTGTGTTTCAACCTTCTTTCTAATCTTTCAGACCAAATTGACTCTTGTGTGAAGTGTAATCATGGAGTAAAAGAATCCTAAGCCAAGAGCTCTGTTCTCTGGGGCTCACAGAGTATTTGAAGTGTGAAAGAGAGGCATGTCGCACCTGAAGTTTTATATGTTTTAGCTAAAGGCTGAATCACAAACCTCCAGCAATCTGGGGATGTAGTCAATTAACCATATGTCTAGAGGTATTCATGAACCCCAAAGAACCAGATTGCTATTGTACTTTGATAACATACCTAGTACTTAAGCAACACTAAGGATGATGGATGAATGGTTGGCATGAGAACTGTGCCAAAATCTAGCTCAGGTGAAAATATGTGTATGCAGAGTAAGAGTTAAACAGTAAGGTGTATCAGATCACGACACCAAAATTTACTTCTGACATTACAAACTATGCAAACAAGAATGTCAAAAATACTCTGAGCCTTGGTTTCCTCACCGGAAATTGATAATAGGAATACTGGGAGTATCTACATCCCAGGGTTGTTGTGAAGGCCAAGTAATACAATATATGCTAAGTGCTTTGCAAACATTAAAGTGCTATATAAATGTCAGTTAAATTATCTGCGTGAATCCTGACCCTGGTTTGTTGCACCTGTCTTTTTCAAAGAAAAATGCCTCAAGCATTCAAAAGTATCATTTGCAAAAATTTCATCAGAGATGAAATGTTATTTTTTCTATCCTTTCCTACATTTATTTTAGCTATTCACAATCCTCCCCTCTCTCCCAATAGCTATGTTGGGCATAATTTCTTCTGGAATAGAGTTTAAAAATGCTTATTCCTGCCCACATGCAGCCCTCTAAGATTCACACCAAAAAAAAATGGTAAATGCTTCATTTCACAAAGAAAAAGAAAAAGATAGCTGAGGAGAAAAAAGAAAAATGCTTTGAGTTATTATGTTTTACTTTAATATTGGGTTCAGAAAGCTATGATTATTCCCCAGTTGCAGGCTGGAATTCCTACAATGTGTACATTAGCTGCTATGGAGTTTAAATGTTTTGTGATGACAGTACTAGAGATGTTGGGGGGGGAACTTGGGGGGCGGGGTTCTTGAAATTATTTGCCTCAGAACAAATGGTTGGCATTAAGGTCGTGGGAGGAAAGACAGAAGAGAAAGCTTGTATTCTTTAATAGTATTAACTGCCTGACTTATTTTGTTGATCTCCACTGAAATAAGAGAGCTTTTGTTAAGAAAAGGGAATTGATTGTAGAGAATCTGGGAACATAATGCTATAATTAAATGCTTGAGTATTTTATTTATAGGAACAACTTGTATTTTTTTTAAATCTACATATTATTCTCTGATCTGATTGGGTCAAATTCTTTAGTACATGAAAATATGATTACATGCACTCTCCTTCATCCCAGTAACTTAAAAAGCCATTGTTCCTTTTGTATAGACATAAAGTGAACAGAGGCTGCCCAAATGTTCTTTGTGGAGTCAAAGAATTAAAAAAAAAAGACAATGACACATTTCTTTTTCCTATGTCCATGCTTTCATCTCCTCCAGATTTTGCAACTATAGAAGAGGCAGATGGCAACAACAGTATTTAGAAATCCAGGGAAAAAAAGGAATAAGGGGCCAGGGGAAGGAGTAGGGAAGGAGGCTGACAGAAGACTTTCTTAGAATATTAAGTTTAATCCTTTCAGAGAGGATGCATGAGGTAGAAACTTTCATCACAGAAAGAAAGAGAACACTGTGAATCAGTGAAATTATTGGAAAAGGAACAACTACATGGTAAACCCTAAATCTATACTGAATTTGTTTAGAGTAGAGATGTTATTTATGCCTTTGGGTAGGTAACATACACCATTTTCATTGTAATATTCATTGAAATATCATTGACTAATGGACAAAATAAGAAAAATGAAGAGATGTACAATGAAGAGAAAATATAGTCAACAAAAAGTATACTACTATGTGCTATTTCTTTTTCTTTTTTCTACAAACAATTGTATCCAGGAGAGATGGAAATGCCCCATGTTTCTCTTTTTCATATTTTGTCAAATCCTATTGATATTGTCTTTATTCTAATAAATGTTGCAAATAATATTTTCAATATCAATTCATACTTCCCCAACATTATTCCTCTAACTATTCCTATATTAATAATATATATGTCGATACATGACTCACAAAATAGGAATAGCATCTGACAACAGTCAGCCAAAGCACACTGTCATGTTCTAGTTGTTTATCTTTCCCCTACAAATAGTGTGAGATCCAGAAGCAGAGATGGGAAATTCCCAAGTTTCTCTTTTCTCCTTTTCATCTCATTGTGTAGTACTAGCAAGAGTAGGAGTACTACTGGAGGTAGCAGTGATAGTAATGATAGTCATAATAGAAGTAGTAGATTCTTTGGATGTTGGAAAATATCAGTGAATGAAAACTTCCATAAGAATCCACTTTATCATAACTTCCTGAGATTTCTTGAAAATAACTTCTATCATTCTATCTTGTTCAAATGAGATCTGTATATTATTATATTGCCAAATATTTGTAAAATTCTTAGCACAGCACTTAACACAGAGGTTAATATGTCCTTAAATTCTTGTTCCCTCCCTCATCTGCTAAAGCAATTGACTAAACTCAAATTATAGGATCACAGATTAAGTTAGAAAAGATCTTAAACATCATATAGCTCAACCTTGTCATTTTGCAGATGATGAAACATAGACTTATGTAATTTGTCTAATATAAAATACTAGTTATCTGATCTGGAATTAAAATCGAAGTCTTTCCCCTCCAAATGAAGACAGGTATAATAAAGAGAAATTGGTCAAAACATCCTGGAGAAAACACTTAACATTCAAATGCTGTTGTTAACTTTATATTACTTATAGATTAGGTGAAGATCAGTATTGTGAGAGGAGGGTCAGGCTCCTAAATTAATAGTTAGCTCATATTATTTTGGAACGTCTAGAAAAGAATCTTACAAATATGTAAGGATTTTGATTTAGTGTGCTTGGATTGATGACATGATCGATGATCCTCCTCTTATTAAACCCTTACATTCTATCTTGACATCAATTTCAAAAGAGAAGAGCAACAAGAGCTAAGTGAGGGGGGATAAGTGACTTGTCCAGGGTCATATAACTAGAAGTATCTGAGGCCAGAATTCAATCCAGGTCCTCCTAAATCCAATCCTGAAGCTCTATCTATTATGCAACTAACTGTCCCCTTATTCCTCTATCATCAACTTTTAACCACAGTAAAACTTCCCTTCACTATATAAAAATATCATCCTTTGGAATTAAAAAAAAAGTTTTTTGTTTTTTATTGCATTTTTGTTTTTTAGGAAAAAAGGGCCCTTACCTCAAAACTATCAACTGCTGCTATTAAAGTAATACTTTTGAAAACTGCCTACATAGTTGATTCTCTTAAAATGCACTCTTGCAGATACTAACTCAAAGAGGAGCATGTAATAACAAGCCTCCAATAAGGAAAGGAGGGGACAGAATTGTTGGAGCATCTGACTTCTCCTTTGCGGCCACCATTGGCAGCTTCGTTAATCTTGGATATTTTCATCTCCCTTTTAAAAAAAAACAGTGAAGCACTTAGAGTTGCATATCAATCAATGGCAAATTTAGAAGAGATTTCCCTCTGCTCTGAGGAGAAAATATCAGAAAAGAAATATATGTCACATAAAAATTTGTATCTCTTTTTTGTATTCCTGGACTTTTCAACAAATAGGCTGGAATGATTCACAAGGACCTTAAAGGGGGAAGGCAGGATGGTTTTAGGTTTCATTCCACACAGATAATTTTAATTTTAAGCACCTCAGTTGAGTTATGTCCTGAATACTAAGGAAGCCCATAGGCATATTGCACATGTTCTATTTCATGCAAGAAGCTTGAGAAGATTAAAGACCCCAGACTTAATTTAATGTGTGCGATCTGATGTTTCAGGGGAGGATTCTTGTTGAGGGCATTTCATTCCACTTCACACAGAAATCAAGAATATTCACAAAATGTTGATGTTATTCAACCATATTCACTGACTCCAATAGAAATTAACATTACAAGGAAAATTGACTTCAATGACATTAAAGCCCAAGTTGGCAAGGAATTCCTGAAAATATGTCAAAATAATGGAAAACAAGTGGTGAAAAATGAGTAGGAAAAAAGAAATTTTTAAGTGTCATACCTACATAGGCAATTGTACTTGGCATTAGGAACACCTGAGTTCAAGCCCTTCCTCATATATTGACTATGTGTCCCTTGGAAAGTAATTCAATCTCCCTTTGCTTTCGCTTTCTCATGTGTAAACAGTTGTAATAATAACATCTACCTCTTGGGGTTATTGTGAAGATACAATAAAATAATATTTATAAAGCATTTTACAAACATTAAGGTGACTTTCACAACATGATACATGGAAATAGCTTTATTGTGTGATAATACATATGCAACCTAGATCATATTACCTGCAATCTTGGAGAGGGAAGGAAGGTGGTAGGAGCGAGAAAATATGTATCAAAAAAACAGAAAATGATTATTATTTTTTTCTTGTTTACACCTGGTTTATTCTTTTATTTAATCGATTAACAAAGCAGAGTCCAGGTAAATTTAAGCTTCACTCATACATAAAGAGGAAACTGAGTCCAGGAAAAAAGAGGCTTTCTTTTTACTCCCAAAAGACACATAGTGGCACTCAAGGCTACAGGTTAGGTCTTTTGGCTCTAATTCAGTACTCTGCATAGTATGCTATTAGGTTAGGCCACCCAGCAAAAATCTTTCCTGGGCCAGATGTTGATGATGACACTGATGATGGTGTTGATGATGGTGTTGTGTATATATATCTATCTATATCTACATCTATATAGATAGATAGATACTTACATTTCATCCTACATAGTTTGTCCCTATTCCCTCTAAGGATACTTTTTCTAGCTACCCTGATGAGAATAACAATTTTTAAGAGTTACCAATCTCATCTTTTCTTAAAAGAATACAAATCATTTGAACTTATCGGTTCCCTTAAAAAGTTTTTTTTAATTTGTTTGTTTGGTTTTTTCCCCTTTTTAATTACCTTTTGGTGATTCTCTTGAGTTCTGTGTTTGGGAATCAAATTTTCTGTTTAAGTCAGGTGTTTTCTTTATGAATGCTTGGAAGTCTTCAATTTTACTAAATGACCATACTTTCCCCTGTAAGAATATAATTAATTTTGCTGGATAGTTGATTCTTTGTGGTAGATCCAGTTCTCTTACTTTCTGAAACTTCATATTATATGCTTTCCAGTCCTTCAGTGTGTAAAGATTAAAATTTAGGGGGAGACTGAGGCAGGTAGAAATTAGTTTCTCTCTGCAAGGAGTATTATTATATCTTTATGAGGTTTATTAAAGATTAAGGATTAAAGAAAATACAGGATAAGAAAACATGTGCTTAGGCCAGAGAGGCCTAGACAAGATAATCTCACATCATGGAAGAGAAGCCTCTGCTCCAAAAATGAAGTCCAAAAATAGCCTAAGCCTATTCACAACCAGGTTTAAATGCCTTCTTGATCTCAGCCCATGTGAGAATTCAGTGAGATTACAGGGCATTCTGGGGATTGAAGTCCTGGATTCGTGTCTATTTTTTACAAGTGTGGATGCAGCCAGGTCCTGTGTTATCCTAACTGTGGTTCCATGATATCTAAATGGTGTCTTTTTAGAAGCTTATAGGATATTTTCCTTGATCTCATAGTTCTTGAATTTGGCTATAACATTCCTGAGTGTTGTCATTTGGGGATTAAATGCATGATGTGATCTGTGGATTCTTTCAATCTCTACCTTTCCCTCCTGTTCAAGAATGTCAGAGCAGTTTTCTTGGATAATTTCTTATAAAATGATGTTCAGGCTTTTTCATTTCTCATGGTTTTCCGGTAGTCCACTAATTCTTAAATTGTCTCTTCTGATTCTATTTTCCAGGTCTGTAATTTAATCAATGAGGTGTTTCATATTTTCCTTAATTTTTTCATTCTTATGATTTTGTTTTATAGAATCTTGATGCCTTGGGAAATCATTTGTTTCTAGTTGTTGGATCCTAATTCTTAAAGACTGAATTTCATCCCTGGCTTTTTGGTCATCCTTCTCCTTCTGGTATATTTTTCTTTGTAACTTATCTTTTGCTTTCTTTGCCTCATTTTCAAGCTAGTCAATTCTAGCTATCAGGACACTATTTTTCTTGTTTTATTTCATGTGTTTTATTTAGTTCATGTTTCCAGATGATTTATTTTGCTTTTTAAGTTCTTTTTCCAGTTGTCTTTAGTCTCTCTTAATTGTTTTTTGAATTATGTTTTGAGTTCTTTCAAAATCTGTGTCCAATTTGCTGGAGTTTCTGCATTTTGGCTTGCTGTTCCTTGGTCTTCCTCTGTTCCATTTGTTCTTTGTTCATTACCTGGAAAGAAGCTATTGATTGTAATTTCTTTTTCTTTTTCTGTTTTTTACTCATATTTTCCCCCTCATTTCCCCCCTGTTAATGGCTGCAATTTTGCTTCTCCTGATTATTTGTTGGATCTGTGGATTTGGTCTATTCCGTCCTAAAGGGGCTTATTCTCTGCTCTGCTGATTGACTAGATTAGGCTGATGGAGTATTAATGAGTCCTGAGGTAAGATCTTCCCCAGCTGGCAGAAGCTGAAGGTGTAGATGAAGGTGTAGAGGCTGAAGGGAGCTGTTCATCCCACCCTGTTATCAAGGTATTCTGTTGTGGTTGTAGGCTTATCCCTGCAATTGAGTCAGCAAGATTCTTACTGTAGCTCTCAGCATAGACTGTGGGGCAAAGGGTGTTGGATTTTGAACTTCCCTGCCCTCTGAAGGTTTCTTATCTTCCCTGTTGATAGACTAGATTAAGCTTGGATAGAGCTAATCTGCTGAGTTGGCTGTACCCTAAGGCTAAAACCTTGAGAAGTGGAGGGCCAAAATGGAGAGTAGTGACTATGACTAGGGTGCCCTTCCCTCATTGCCTCTCATCTATCTGCCTCCCTGCCAGCTGTGGTTAGAGTCCTGAGCCTGGCACAGTTATGGCAGCAAGGGACTCCCTCAAGGCTGGAGTTCTCACTTGGAGATTCCAGTGACTCCTGGAGACTTAGCACAGTAGGTGGGGAAAGGGTCCTGGGACCTTCCTTCTTCCTTTTCCTTAAATTAGAGAATTGATGGGTTACCTTTTAAATTGAATCAAGCAGGAGGACCCCCCCCCCCAGCTCTGTCCTGTTGTTATATTTGGTTTTCTGTCCCGTTGTTATATTTGGTTTTCTGTCCCCTGGAAGCACTTTGTTTATGATGGGTGTGGAAGGATTTTCACAGAGGTCTGTTTTTTTGCTGATTCTAAGTGGCCAGCTTGACTTCACCCCACCCCGCCCCCAAAAAAATGATTATTAAAATTATATCAATATTTAAAACCGTAAATGTAAAGAAAAATTTAAATTTAATTAAAAATAAATCGTAAAGCGATATCTATATTGATGCCATCTCTAGTCTTCCTCCCCCCTACTTAAAGATAAAAGTTGCATTTAATTTGGTATAATTTATATTGACAACTGTATCCATATTGTTCCTCTCCAGTAGAATTGAAGGTAAGGGGTAATTTTGTGCCTATGTTGCTAGTCACTAACACAATAACTTGTAAATAGCAGGCATATATATATATATATATATATATATATATATATATATTATATAAGTATATAAGTATAATTATTGGATTGAATTAAGATAATTCAATTTTTACCAATCTGCTTAGATATTCTTTTATTTTAAGCTTAAATTTTAAACTCTTTCTTAAAAGCAAACTATGCTCTAATTAATCTGTTGTCTCATGAACCTGGGTATTCCTCTTAGAATGATACACATTACAGCATATTTATAACTATTTAATCTGTAAGGCTTTTTTCCATAACCTCCCAAAAGTTTTTTTTTTTTTAATTTTAAACATTATTTTTATTTGGTCAATTTCAAACATTATTCATTGTATACAAAAATAATTTTCTTTTCCTCCCTCCCCTCCCACCACCCCTCCCATAGCCGATGTAAAATTCCACTGGATATCACATGTGTCCTTGATCCAAACTCGTTTCCATGTTGTTGGTACTTGCGCTAGGATATTCATTTAGAGTCTACATCTTCAATCATATCCCATTGGCCCCTGTAGTCAAGCAGTTGCCTTTCTTCGGTGTTTTTGTTCCCACCATTTGTCCTCTGCTTGTGGATAGTGTTTTCTCTCAGAGATCCCTGCAGGTTGTTCAGGGACATTGCATTGACACTAATGGGGTAATCCATTACGTTCGATTGTACCACAGTATATCAGTCTGTGTACAATGTTTTCCTGATTCTGCTCCTTTTGCTCTGCATCAATTCCTGGAGGTCATCCCAGTCCCCATGGAATTCCTCCATTTTATTATTCCTTTGAGCACAATAGTATTCCATCACCAACATATACCACAATTTGTTCAGCCATTCCCATATTGAAGGCATCCCCTCATTTTCCAATTTTTGGCCACCACAAAGAGTACAGCTATGAATATTCTTGAACAAGTCTTTTTCCTTATTATCTCTTTGCGGTACAAACCCAGCAGTGCTATGGCTGGATCAAAGGGCAGACAGTCTTTTATCGCCCTTTGGGCATAGTTCCAAATTGCCCTCCAGAATGGTTGGATCAATTCACAACTCTACCAGCAATGAATTAGTGTCCGGATTTTGCCACTTGCCCTCCAACATTCCTTACTTTCCTTTGCTGTCATGTTAGTCAATCTGCTGGGTGTTAGGTGGTACCTCAGAGTTGTTTTGATTTCTATCTTTCAGATTATCAGAGATTTAGAACACTTTTTCATGTGCTTATTAATAGTTTTGATTTCTTTAACTGAAAACTGCCTATTCATATCCCTTGCCCATTTATCAATTGGAGAATGGCTTGATATTTTGTACAACTGATTTTGCTCTTTGTAAATTTGAGTAATTAAACCTTTGTCAGAGGTTTTTGTTATGAAGATTGTTTCCCAATTTGTTGCTTCCCTTCTGATTTTGGTTAAATTAGTTTTGTTTGTACAAAAACTTTTTAATTTGATATAGTCAAAATTATTTATTTTACATTTTGTGGCTCTTTCTATGTCAAGTTTGGTTTTAAAATCTTTCCCTTCCCAAAGGCCTGACATGTATACTATTCTGTGTTCACATAATTTACTTTAACCACTAGTTTAATAGGATATAGCAAAAGAAGAGTTGCGAGAACTAGGAGAGGATATCAAAATGCTAGGGAATTCCAAAGTGACAATCATAACTTTGAACATGAATGGGATGAACTCATCCAGAAGTTTTCAATAAGGGTTTTCACCAACAAGCTTACATCCTTTTTTGAGTTGTCTGGATAGGATAGGACACAAATGGAATATGCAAGCTGTCCACTATTTATCCTTCACTGTCTTCATGAAATCAATCTGTTTCCATTTTTAATCATATATTTCTTAGACATCATCATTTACAGTTCATATCCTACTTAATTTTCCTATTCTAAAACTCAAAATGTAAAGTATATCCACAGTTCTATTATAACCTTAGATTGAGGTTGAGGTTCTACATCAATTTTTAAGACAGCAATTACGAAGTGGAACTGATTTTCCCTTCATGATTATATCATCATCATCTTCACAAACACTAACCAATAGTCCTTCCTCTTTTCCTTTTAGGAATTGTAGAGAGGAAAGCTCCATAGCCAACTTATGAAAGTCAGTCAATAAGGTAAAAATAAAAAGAACAGGCTATACTTTGCCTTCAAAGTGTCTAATTGAGGGGTTGCTGGGAAGATCAGGGAAGACAGATTGAGACTGAATCACTAGTTAGTTTCAGGATTTCATCTGAGAGCTTGAGTAAATGCTTCAGGTGGAATGCAGGCCAGGCACACTACACAGTTCTCATAGTGACATATCATTAACAAGCGGCTGAACTTGTGAAAATTCAGGAACATGGGCCCCAGAAATGATTTCACTGTGGGTATCTTTATACTGGCGTACCTTGTTTTATTTTGTGTTGTTTTTCTTTATTGAAAGTTTGTGGTAAACTTACATCAAGTAAGTCTATCGGCTCCCATTTTTCTCAATACAGTATGTTGTATTGTATCACATTGTATCTATCAAATTTTGAAATTCTCATAGTATTTCAAAATTTTCCATCATTATTAAATGTTATTCTGATTGTAATCAGTGATCTTTAATGTTACTGCTGTAATTGTTTTGGGGTGCCAGAAACTATGGCCCTGTAAGATAATGAACTTAATCAAGATTGCATGCTCCACCTTTGTCATTGCTCTTTCTCTTTCCCTTTCCTTGGGTCTCCTTATTCCCTGAGATATGATATTGAAAATAGGCCAGTTAGTAACCCTACAATGACTTTTAAGTGTTCAAGTGAAAGGAAGAATAAATCAATGTGACAAAAAACATTATTGTTGTTTGTTTTTTTAATTGCCAGAACCACCCCAGCCTTCGGTGGCCATCACTCTGATTAGTCAGTCATCAGCCATCAGCACAGAGGCAAGACCCTCCACCAGCTAAAAGAATACAAGTTACTGAAGATTAGGATGATGGTTAGCATTTTTAATTATTTTTTAAATTTAGGCGGGTACATTGGTAGTGTAGACATAACTTCTATCTACAGTGAGAAAACCAAAAATTCATGTGATCCAAACCTACAATATCTCCAAAATATGCCTTTCTTTCCTCTTTAGCTGAAGTGAAGGCTAGTCCTTTAGTTTACTAAAGACTACAAATTATGAAAAAGATTTGCCATGCAATCAGAAAGAGGTCATTTCTCTACAAAAAAAAAATGAAGACATCTTTTATGAATTTGAATCTATACAATTTTAACAAAAATGACCTAATCCTCATGGGATATTTGGTTGAATCTTTCACTTTTTTTATTAAGTAATTTACCACTTTAAAAAGTATGAGACTTGAGGGCAGCTGGGTAGCAGATTGCATAAAGCACCAGGTCTGGAGTTGGGAGCAACTGGGTTAAATTTGGTCTAAGACATTTTCAAGCTGTGTAACACTGAGCAAGTCACTTAGCACTCATTGCTTAGCATTCTTATTGCTCTTCTATCTTGATCTCGATTCTAAGTCAATTCCAAGGCAAAAGGTAAGGGTTTATGGGAGAAAAAAATGAAACTTGTTTGTAAATGAGTATGTAGTGAAATCTTCAACATGTCAAATTAAAGGCAACTGACTACATCCATCTGTACTCATATTGCTCTAATTAAGTGAGCATACAGATTAAAACATCTTGTTTTATTGGCTAGAGCCTACCCCTAGAATCAGAAAGGACTGGGTCCAAATTGGTCTGAGTCATTTATTCGTTGTGTGACCCAAGAGAAGTTGCTCAATTCTTCTGATTTTCAATTTCTTAATCTGTTTAGCACTTATATCAGAAGACTGTTGATACAATTTCCTGTTGGCTTATTGAAGAAAAAAATACTAATATATTATTGTTTAATACTAAAAAATAATATTTTCCAAAATTGATTATTGGTAAATAATGGATCTTGACATCATCTTTTTAGCAAGAAATATGTTGGGTTTTATTTTTCCAGTAAGAATCTTGGCAGTACAGACATATGGCCATAAAATCAAAGCTTTTTTTTTTTTCAATCAGTGGTTGTTTCACTGAGGTCAATTAAAGGCAAGATTTATGTTGACATCTAGCCACTCTACTTTAAATAATGATAGTGTAACACATTTTCTAAATGGAAGAAAAAAAATGATTTGTGGACGGAAGCTCTTACATTGAGAAAGCCAAAGTTGAAACCAATATATTGCAACAAGCATTTATCAGTTACCTACTATGTGCCAGCCACTCCACCAGGCACTGAAGTATTCTAAGAAAAGAAAAAGAAAAAAAATTGTCTCTTAATGCAAGAAGCATATAGTCTATGTGTGCATTACATAGAAAGAGGAAATAGAGTGTAGGAAAGTAGGAATATGGGCAAGAAAATAAGCACTATCTCTGCTGAGGACCAGAAAGAGAATAATAACATGTCTTTTCATTTGATAGGCTTTTTTAACATGTATAGACAAACTACCAATACACCTGATCATCTTTTCCCAAAACTCTCTTTTCCATCCCTATCCATGTATATGTGCATTGAGAATCTGAAATGGCAATCAAAGGAAGTAGTAGAGAGTTGAGGAATGTCAGTCTCATCTCCTAAATCATGCCTAAAAGTTCTATGACCCAATTTATAAAAGAAGCTTGGACTAAAAGGGCACCCAGAGATAGGTTGCTCTGTTTATCATTGTCCTCAGATGCAGAGCCTTCCTCGAAGTCTCTTTGACTCTGGGGACAACTTCCTCCCCTACAGATTGAGTGTGTTTTCCGTTTCTATTAGAATGTGAGCTCTGTGAGAATATAAGCTGTTTACTCCATCCTTAGCACAATGCTTTGCAAATTGTGAGTGTTTAAAAATTGCTTTTTCCTTCCATCCCATTTATTCATAAATCAACACTGATTACATACATTTTTCATTAAATTTGTACTATAGGCTGACAATTCCTAATTCTTCATGCATACAAGAGAAGGGAAAAAACATGTTGTGTAGGAAAAAAGTACTAGATGGGTTTAGGAAATAGGTTCTAATTCCATCTTAAGATTTACTATATGAACACAAGCAAGTTAATAACACAAGTATTTGGGATTGTTGATATTTTTTAAATCTGCAAAATGGGAACTTAAAGTGCTTGCACCACCATCTCAAAGGTTATTTGTATAGAAATTGCTTATAAACTTTAAAATTGTATAGAGACTGTCTTTATTAAGATGAAGATCATTGGGATAGCTGGGCAGCCCAGGTGACTAGAGAGCCAAGCCTGGAGTTGAGAGAATCTGGGTTCAAATCTGACTTCAGATACCAACTACTTCTGTAACACTGGACAAGTCACTTAACTCCTATTTGCCTTCGACTTTCCCTTCTGCACTAAAGATGTTATTGGGCCAGAAAATAAGAGTTTTTTAAAATGGTAAAAATCATTACAAATTATATCTATATCTACATAAATGTATTTTTAACAGTGACACAGTTGTTTCTTACTCTCTGAAATAAGAAAAAGAAATAAATATTGAACGTGAACTTCTCTATATTAATTTATCAAAAACATAATCCTTGTACCATATTTTCCTTCATGAACTGTGCACATACAGAGATAATTTCTTTATTATCCTGAGTGACACATGGCTTTGTGAAGTTTTTTTTTTTCTTAAATCCTTACCTTCTGTCTTGGAGCCAATACTGTGTTTTGGCTCCAAGGCAGAAGAGTAGTAAGGGCTAGGCAATGGGGGTCAAGTGACTTGCCCAGGGTCACACAGCTGGGAAGTGTCTGAGGCCACATTTGAACCCAGGACTTCCCATCTTTGGGCCTGACTCTCAATCCACTGAGCTACCCAGCTGCCCCCAGTTTTGTTAGGTCAAATCTAATGTTTGGACAGTACTTGGGAGCATAGAATGGAATATAACAACCAGTATAAAGAGACCCTCTGCCAAGGAGGATTATAGAAAGGATGTTGGGTTTTGAGATCTGGATACCCAAGGTGAAAAAAGAATACTTCAGGCAAATAGAAATAGAGTACACTCCCACACTATAATTATCAAAAATACAGATTCTTTCTCCAATACCTCCTAATAGGAATCAACTTCCTGCATCATAGTCAGAAACTTAATTTCTATGATAGTGACAATAGCCCTTCAGAACTCCAAATATATTTGTTTTTAATACTCCTATACAGTAACTGTGGAATATCACTAAGATTATCCTTGTCACCTCTATCCCTTGTCTTAAAATGGGAAAATAGACATAAAAAGATAAATCACTTTCCTAAAAGAAGGAAACTCTTTGTCTCTTCCTCTATTTAAATTGAACTTAACCCTTGACCAAACAGGCAATGAGATGGAAAAAGCATTGGATCTAGAAAATTTGGGTTCAAATCCTCTCCCTATTGCTTAACACCTGTGTGACCTGTGGTATGGGGTTTCTCTCCACTGATCCTCAGGATCTAGTATAGTTGGAAATTACTTGCTTGACCATGTTTGCTTCAGCAAATTGGATTTATCAGTGTTGATTTTAAAGTGCCATTTTAAAAATGTATGGGTAATGAAGATGGAAAATCTTCCCCATTGAGCTGTAGGAAATTAACGTTGAAGATCCCTTGGAATCAAAGACAATAGGAAGGCTAAACCATCATGGTGACTCCATCTTATTTTTAGGACCTCCAACCAGTCTGTGTGATCTGGGAAATATTCAAGAGGCATGAGAGAATGAACAAGCCCGATTGTTTTGTCTTCATTCCTCCAAAGCCCGTCGACTGATTCTCTGAAGCTTTCTATGAGCCAGAAAATCAGATTTATTTATCCCTAAAGTGTGAAACCACAAGAGCAAGGAACAATGTATTCTCTTTAAGGGGAAAAAAGGGCATGTTATCAAAGTGTACTGAACTGCTTCTCCAGTGACAAGCCATACCATTAGAGAGGAAAGCAACTGAATTCATAGTAGGAAAAAATATGGTTCTGATACTGAGCATCTTTTGTTTTTTGTAAATATGAGTCCTTAAAATGAATGATTACTCTGATATGCATAAAGAGGCTTGCCAAGAACTCTCAACAAGATAACACCCTATGGAAGGCTCGAAATTGTCTTCAAACTAACTCCTCTTTGCTAGCATTGCAAAAGTTAAAATTTTTCATGGGTAGTTAGTGATCATGGACCAACTGTGTATAACAATTACTGTTTTTACTAGGCTACTAAGTGATCTATCTATTATGCCATTGGACTGGAGTCAGGAAGACCTGAGTTCAAATTCAGCCTCAGATATTTACTAGCTGGGTGGCCCAGGGCAAGTCACTTAATTTCTATTTCCCTTCATCTATTGGAGAAGGAAAAAGAAACTACTACTATACACACACACACACACAGAGACACCCCACATCACATATCACTTATTCTTCATCATGGTCTCTAATGGCATTACTGTTTCAGCACAGAGAGGTTACCATCTTGGAGCAATCTCTCTCATTGAATTCAGGGGACTTGACTATACCTCCATTTTTCAATGGAGCTTTGTATGCTTATGGCTCATGTATGTCAAGTTGCAGTTTCACAAGTTGCTGTAATTCAAACAGAGATGACACTGAGATTTGGACATACTAACAGAAGATGACTGTGTGTGTGTGTGTGTGTGTGTGTGTGTGTGTGTGTGTGACAATGGACAGAGGGCCAAATTATCTTTTATAGTTGACAATGATAGTATTAGCAGAGTTGCTATCAGTGCATGCACACAAGGTTATGGGTGGGAAGAGCTATTCTCCAGGCATTCTGCAAGTTGTATCACTCTCCATGGTATACTCCCAGCATAGATCATTGTTTTCATTTCCACGAACAAAGCTGGTGACTTCGACATTGCTCACTGAAGCTAAGTTGCTTTAATGCACCTCACCTCACCTCATCTGCCGAAGTAAACTATTATTTGAAAATGGACAGGAGGATAGAACGATGCTGCAAAGATAGGAAAATTAGATTGCAACTGTCTTGCATTAATAGTTATTTAATGTATGCCCCAGTGGTAAGGATTTTTTAAATGGACTTTAGAACACCATTAATCCAGGGACTGCTGGTTGCCCCAATGAATAGAGAGTCAGGCCCAGAGATGAGAAGTCCTGAGTTTAAATCTGGCCTTACACAATTCTAAGATGTGTTATCCTAGACAAGTCACTTAACCCCCATTGCCTACTTTTTTTTTTAAAGGGAAAGGTCACTTTATTTTTTTTTTCTATTTGAATTAGTTTAGTCAATTTAGAACATTATTCCTTGGTTACAATAATCACATTATTTCTCTCCCTTCCCTCTTCCCACCCTTCCCGCAGCCTATGTGCAGTTTCATTGGGTATTACTTATGTCCTTGATCAGAACCTATTTCTATGTTGTTGGTGTTTGCACTAGGATGTTCATTTAGTCTCATCCCCAATCATATCCCTTCGATCCATGTATTCAAGCAGTTGTTTTCCTTCCGTGTTTCTGCTCCCACAGTTTTTCCTCTGAATGTGGATAGTGGTTTTTCTCATAGATTCCTCCAAGTTGTTCAGGATCACTGCATTGCCATAATGGAGAAGTCCATTACATTCAATTGTACCACAATGTATCAGTCTCTGTGTACAATGTTCTCCTGGTTCTGCTCCTCTCGCTCTGCATCACTTCCTGGAGGTTGTTCCAGTCTCCATGGAATTCGTCCACTTTATTATTCCTTTTAGCACAATAGTACTCCATCACCAACATATACCACAGTTTGTTCAGCCATTCCCCAATTGAAGGGCATCCCCTCATTTTCCAATTTTTGGCTACCACTAAGAGTGCAGCTATGAATATTCTTGTACAAGTCTTTTTCCGTATTATCTCTTTGGGGTACAGACCCAGCAGTGCTATGGCTGGATCAAAGGGCAGACAGTCTTTTAGCGCCTTTTGGGCATAGTTCCAAATTGCCCTCCAGAATGGTTGGATCAATTCACAACTCCACCAGCAATGAGTTAATGTCCCTACTTTGCCACATCCCCTCCAGCATTCATTACTTTCCCTTGCTGTCATGTTAGCCAATCTGCTAGGTGTGAGGCATTACTTACTTTTTATTGCTCTTCTAGCATAGAACATATTCATAGAATTGATTCTGAGGTAGAAAGTAAGGATTATTTTTAAAAATCGCTAATTCAAAAACAGCTTTTTTTTTGTACTCATTCATTTTCTTTTTTTAATTAAGCTTTTAAAAATATTTCTAAATGAAGACTTTCTTCTATCTTGTACAGATCTCTTTAACTTGCATCCAGCAGGGGAGACATCCAGCAGGGAAGCCATGAACCTGTATTTATAGTCAGTTTGTTGCCATGGAAATTACTCTAATGTGGCCAAAACAATATTTTGATTTTCTTGACATTTAACTTAGAAAAATATTAGGGCTAAGATTTAGAAGAATCATTTAATAACTTTGATATGTTTGATAAGTAGAAATATTATGAAAAAACATGCTGAAGTCACCCATACTAGTCAACTTTTTTTTTCTTAAGTCAACTTCTTTATATGAATCAATGAATAGAAGTAGGAAGAAGGACATTTATAGAAAAGGGAAAAAAATTACTGAAAGAACAGTGAACTTTGGGGATTTTATTTCAGAGGGAGATAATGATATAAAGTCACTGACATCTGCAACCAGATATGCTCAAGAATTTATTTCCTACAATTTTGCAACATGGAATATCCCATATCTCCTGCCTGACATTACTTTAAATGACTTTCAAAATAAAAATTAATGATGTTAGATTCAATAGCCATGCTAAATAATAAGAGCAATCCTCTTCATTCATCCTTTTCAACTTCATCACTGTCTGGCACATAGTAGGGGATTTAATGAATGAGTGTTGAATTTAACTGAATTAAAAATGTTCCTCTACCATATTAAACACCTTGATCTCAACTCAGCAAAATAGCAGAAGTAGATCATTTTCTAATGGTCCATCATCGGTATTTTAGCTCTTCTTAAAACAGTGAAAATAAAGTAAAAATGAACCCTTTCTCTGAGGCAACTGAGAATGATCTCTTTATCAACCTTAAACTGCTCCTGAACTGGAGGTCAACCTTCTTCTAAGTCATTGATGGGTAACATTCTCAAACTACCTTTATAAGGCCTTTGGGAAATGGGATTCCCTGGTATGCTCTAGGATTTAGAAACCTTTGATGCTTAGCAAGTTCTCCTTTGAGTGATTTAAGTGTTTTTCTACTCTGAGTTAAAGTCATTCTTCCATTCTTCTGATTTGCTTTCAGGGAGAATGATGATGACATGACCATTATTGGCTGGCCATTTTGAACCTTTGACTACTAAGTAAAGGGGACTTTGATAAATATTATTGTCTATGTGCTCTATTGCCCAGTTCAAGAAGCTGAATGGCTAAATTATCACAGAGAGAGTATTCAGTTCCATTAAAAAGTTTTTCTTCAACTTCTCTAGAGAAATGAATTCTCAATAGATATGTTCAAGACCTCGCTCATTCTTTTTTCTCCTGTGTCCCTTTCCTCCCTCTCTCCAAGAAGGCAGGTAATAGTATATCAGTTGTACAAACATAGTATGACACAGATTTCCCTGATCATCATGTTGTTAGTCTGATTTTAAAGATTAATATTAAACTAACCCTTTAACTTTTTCCTCTTTAGGTCAATACTTATGATTCTTTAATCAATCTTTTCTGGACTATTAACTATTAAGCTTCCTTAAAATGTTAAACTCTGTTATGTTTTCATTTTATGTTGTTTTTTGGCTATTTCAATTGTATCTGACTCTTCCTGACCTCATTTGGAGTTCTCTTGGTTAAATTACTGGAATTGATTTGACATTTCCTTCTCCAGCTCATGTAACAGATAAGGAAACTGAGGCAAACAGGGTAAAATGACTTGCCCAGGGGTCACACAGCTACTAAGTATGATTCTAGATTAGAATTCAGGTCTTACTGACACCACTTTATCCACTCTACTACCAAGCTGCTCCTTTCATTTTATTAAGCCCCCCTTTTATAAATACTCAATAGCAGACATAATAACTGAGACCCATAATACCATACTCAAGATGACTAACTCAAACCAGTAACCTCATTTCATATGGAATTTTAGCAAACAAATTAAATGTAAAACATCTAACTAATAACTTACAAATTTATACCTAGTTTGCTAGCCCTTAATTGATGAGAAATAGTACATTAGTAAGAAGTGTGAGTTGATAGTTGCAAACAGGAAAAACAGAGGATAAAAGTACTGAAAACAGAGGATCTGGGTTCATATCTCAGTTCTTTTATTTACTATTAGAATAACCTTAGTGAGGGGCAGCTGGGTAGCTCAGTAGGTTAAGAGCCAGGCCTAGAGACGGGAGGTCCTGGGTTCAAATCTGGTCTCAGACACTTCCCAGCTGTGTGACCCTGGGCAAGGCACTTAACATCCATCGCCTAGCTCTTACCTTTCTTCTGCTTTGGAGCCAATACACAGTATTGATTCCAAGAGGGAAGGGACGGGTTTTAAATAAATAAAAAAAAAGAATAACCTTAGTGAAATTGTTTTACCCATATGTAGTGTTGCCTTTGGCACCTGATCACAAAATGAGTCAGTTCTAAATATGATCCCATGTCCTAAGGAAATGAAAGCCACTGACCTACTTAGATGAAAGGATAAAAGGGAGAAAGAGGAAAACTGGTACAAGGACTTAGAAAAGCACATCTATCTTCGACCATACATAGAGTATAAGGAAAAATAACTCTATTAAATAAACCTCAGGGTCTACTTTTACTAAATGGCAGGGAGATGTAATTGAAAGCTAGAAAGGGTTGTTAGTATCAGGATATTCTGTGTAAGAAGGCAAAATACATGGAAATATAGCCTTCACAAATGCCTACATATATGTTTGCATGTATATATACACATGTGTATAATATGTATGTAGATATATAAAAATATATTTTACATGGGGCAGGTAAGAGGCTCAAAATATTGAACCAAGAGAGAAGAGGTCCTGGGTTCAAATTTGACCTCAGATATTTCTTAGCTGTGTGACTCTGGGCAAGTCACTTAATATCCATTGCCTAGCCCTTATTACAATTCTGCCTTAGAACCAGTACACAGTATTGATGCCAAGAGAGCAGTTAAGGGATTAAATATAAATATAATATTGTATTCTATTTTATTATTATATTATAAAAGTATTTTCTTATTATTATATTATAATAGTATTTTCTTATTATTATATTATAATAGTATATATAATATAAATATAATATTGTATAATATTGTAAAACACTAATATATAATATAAAGAAACATAATAAATACTATACAAACAAACGACTAATGGGCTTAAGAAGTCAATCTTTCCTATATAGAAAATTCATCTAAGTAGAACTCATTCCTCAACACTGATGAATGGATCGCACATGGGTATACGTTGATTCAACAGGAGTAACAGTCCACTTTAATTCATTGTTTTTAAGGAGTAGCATGAAATGATTCTGGGAACAGGACACCTAATTACATTTGGAATATTGTACACAGTTGAGGAAAGCAGATGTTCATTAATATGCTGACCTTAATGGGTTTTTTTCTTATTTTTTTCAGAAATTATTTTCTAGTTAAAGTAAGAATTGTATGCTTTACCTTCAGTTCTCTCAGGGAGTCTCATGCTTTTACCCGTTGCTGTAGTGTTGACAGTCTCTGATGAAGTGCTCAGTTTTGTACTGGGATCTCGTTTTGGCTTTGGTGGAGGTTGTCTCCGAGAGCCACAGCTGCTGTCATCATCCGTGCCCCCCACTGAGTGAAGGGATTGGGATCTCACGGAAAAGCCACTTGAACAAGGATGAGGAAGTCTGTCCTGAGGAGCAGGCATGGTCATGAATCCCATACGGAAATGTTTGCCCACATAACTTCCTTCGTGTCCTCGCCCAACTTCTCCACCTATGCTGTAACAAAAAAAGTGGGGTGGGGAGAATCTATTAAGAATCTAATGTAAAAATTATCCAGAGTTATCACTAATGTATACTAGAATATTTCTGAAAAACTGGGCATTAACACGTAGTGATAAATGAACTCATATTTGAAATTAGGATTAGAAATAGAATTAGGTTTAGGTTTCTCAAACTTGCCTTAATGTTTTTTTTTCCCTCTCTTCTTTAATCTACTTGATTACTTCATTGTTGAGGATTTGAAATGTCTTGCCTCTACTAATACAGATTATAAATCTTCTATGAAAGTTTTCTTGAGTTACTGTAGCAAAAATATTCCTCGTCCATTGTTGACCTTGTGATAATCTTCTGATTTTAGGCAGTTTCATCTCTCCCTGAGTCATATAGGAAAACTTCCTTTTTTGTTGTTATTCTGGAAGTTGTATTCTAGTAGTTCTAGATTTGAAAACCCAGGGACATCTCTGTAATATAATAAAAAGTTAAGTGGTTGATGGAGTTTCTATTCAATCTCATTATAGTCTAGAAATAAAAATAATGTCAATGAAGTCCAAATTCTAATGGGTCTCAGAAAATTGGAAAGACTTCATTCCTAAATACTTATTTTCATAGATTTGGGTCTGGAAAGGCCATAAGAAATCAATGAGTTCAACTTCATCATTTTAAAGATGAGAAAACTCAGGACCTGAGAATTCGGCAATTTGTCCCAGGTTATATAGGAAATAGTGTTTTTTGTTTGTTTGTTTGTTTTCTTTTGTTTTTTGAGGACCATGTAGATTAAATTAAAAGACAAGTCAACAGATTTTTTGTGGACCTACCAGATTTTCAGCTATGGCATTCTTTTTTTTTAAATTTTAATTAAATTAATTTTAAAAAATAGTTTTCCATGTTTACATGATTCATTTTCTTTCCTTCCACCCTCCCAGAGCCAACAAGCAATTCCACTGGGCTGTACAAATGTTATCACTTCGTATCTTTTTCCATATTATTCATTTTTGCTATAAAGCAACCTTTAAAAGCTGTCAAAACCCCAAATCATATACCCATTTATACAAGTGATAAGTCATATGTTTTTCTTTTATGTTTCTACTCCCATAGTTCTTTCTCTCAATGTGGATAGCATTCTTTCTCCTGGTAGCAAAGTTCATTACATTAGATTGTTACACATGTTTTACTTTCTGTGTATAATGTTTATCTGGTTCTGCTCATTTCACTCTGAATCAGTTCATTGAAGTTCTCCCAGTTCTTATGGAAAGCATCCAGATCATCATTTCTTACAGCACAATAGTATACCATCACCATCATTTACCACAACTTGTGAAGCCATTCCCCAACTGAGGGGGCACCCCCTTGTTTTCCAAATTTTTATCACCACAAACAACACAGCTATGAATATTATGTGCAAATATTTTTCATTATTATCTCTTTGGGGTACAAACTCAGTAGTGGTATAGCTGGATTAAAAAGCATGCAATCTCTTAAAGCCCTTTACACATAATTTCAAATTGCCTTCCAGAATGCTTGGATTAATTCACAACTCCATCAGCAATGCATTAGTGTCCCAATTTTGCTGCATCCCCTCCAACATTTATTATTTTCTTTTACTGTCATATTGCCTAATTTGCTAGGTGTAAGATGGTACCTCAGAGTTGTTTTGATTTACATTTCTCTAAGTAGGAGGAATTTAGAACACTTTTTCATATGATAACTGACAGTTTTGATTTCTTAATCTGAAAATAGCCTATTCATGTTCTTTGACCATTTGTCAATTGCGGAATGGCTTGATTTCTTGTGAAATTGACTTAGTTTCTTAAAAATTTGAGAAATTAGTTCTGTCAGAGGTTTTTGTTATAAATTTTCCCCCATTTTTGGCTTCCCTTCTAATTTTGGTTGCATTGGTTTTGATTGTACAAAATCTTTTTAATTTAATATAATGAAAATTATTCATTTTACATTTTGTAATGTTCTCTATTTCTTGCTTGCTCTTAAATTCCTTCCTTTCCTATAAATCTGACAGGTTTACTATCATATGTTCACCTAATTTGCTTATAATTTCCCTCCTTATATTTAAGTCATTTACCAATTTGAATTTATTTTGGAGAGTGAAAGATGTTGATCGGCAAAAGACAAAAATAAAGACAAAAGCATTCTGTAGAGAGTTCTAGTTGAGACAGCGTGATGTAATAGGAGTTAGAAGACCTAGGTTCAAATGCCATCTCTGTCCCTTCCCTTTCCTTTCTTTCCCCTTCCCATACCATTACTTTCTTTTTATCAATTCTAAGACATTAAAGTGACCTGGACTCATGTAATAAAGGTCAAGTGGCCTGCCCACAATTACTCATCTAGGAAGATTTGAACCTAGCAACTCCCACATCCCCCAATTGCCAAGCCTGGAGCTCTATCTATAGTGTTCTTAGTTATTTCCTTAAATACGCTTTTCTATTCTATTTCCCATTTAAGGACATTCTTGAAGACAAAATAGTGGAAGTTTTCCCCCTCCCTAATGAATTTGAGACAAAAACAAATTTTGACAAATTGCCATTTAGCATTTTGTGATTTGGTGAATCTGTATTTGAAGTTATCTTTTAGGAGATAATAGAGAAGCATTAGATTCTTTCTTAGCCTTTGCTAATTAGGAAATGGTAGCTTTAAGTCATTTGTTTCAGCCTGGGAATACTATCGGCATTCCAGAGAAACAATGAAATGAAGACATCAATTACCTAGCTAGCAGAGGCAAAAAAATTGTGAGGTAAATAGATAAAATTCTTCACTTCGTGTGATTCACAAGATTGTAGATTTAAGAGCTGAAAAGCACCACTGAGACTGTGTTTTTTACAGATTTTACAGATTAGGAAAATGAGGTCCACAGATGTTGAATGAATAGACTTAAGGTCAAATAGGTGGAGGCAGGATTTGAACTGGAGTTCTCTGACTGCGAAACCATTGTCCTTTCCTTTATGCTACATATAAATTTTTGGCATCCTACAGGTACCATTTCATGTGCTTTCTTCTCCTTTTTGCCATTCCATTAACTATTCCTAAGTTATTACTCATCTATGTGCTGATTTTTTTCTCAAGTTATCTTTCAGTATTTAACTTTGTAAATTAACTTGTACAAAGGTGTTAATAGCTGACAATTTGCATTATACTTCTCAGAGAATCTACTTGAATTATATATTGCTGTGTGATGCTTTAACCCAAATAAATGAACAATGTAATTGATGGAAATAATATTGTACAGAGATATGTTTGGCACCCTTTAAATTGCTCTGAAGAAATATAGCAACATTTGCATTATACCTATGACAAAAGGTTGAATGGCATAGCTTCCAGTCTGAACTCTTAACCCAAATCATTTTTCCAGTGAGGAGAGTAGAGCCCAGAAAGATAAAAGAAAATTTCCAATCATACATCTAGGTAGTAAAGCACAAAAAAAACTAGCCTATAAGGCACTGGGGATCAAAAATGAGGAGTCCTAGTTTTCTCTCTAATTTCCTTTGTGACCTTGGACAAGTCACTTTCCCTAGCTACACATTCCTTATCTGCAAAATAAAAGGTTAGATTTTGTTAATCTCTAAGATCTCTTCCAGAAATTATATTACATGACCTATTTTACATTTCAAAGTCATTATTTGAAAATGTTTCTTCTTATCCACAAGCATTATTTCTAAGCAGGAAGAAGTAGCAGTGGTGTATAGAATCTGAATAAATTATAGAGTTTCAACGCAGGCTAGAACAAACAAATATATCCTAAGAACTATTTTTATTGTGGTCATTCTGGAGGGGAGGATGAGAAACAAAAGGTACTTGTAGCTACATAAGATTTATTCCAGGATTTCTTTATTTACTTATTGTGTGGTGAGGAAATATACTAACCACTATATTGAATATTTACAAATATTCCAGGACTTCTGACAGCCCTTCCAGGTAAATGAAAGTGGCATGTTGTATTCTAAAGTCCTCACTGGTGATCTGAAGAAATAGTTGACAGGAGGCAAAAACAGGTAACATAGAAATAATAAAACATTAAATCACATTTATTTAATGTCCAGTCTTTACAGAGTATTATTTTCCTCACTCAGATCTTGTGAGCTAGATATCTCAATAAATTCATCTACAATTTTTTTAAACCCTTACCTTCCATTTTGGAGTCAATACTGTGTATTGGCTCCAAGGCAGAAGAGTGGTAAGGGCTAGGCAATGGCGGTTAAGTGACTTGCCCAGGGTCACATCATCTACATTTTTTTAGATGAGAAAATTGAGGTTCAGAAAATTATTTTACTCAAGTAAAAAGTATTTTACTCAAGGTCATAAAACTGGAAATCATGAAGTTTTGGACTTCAAAGCCAGGTTCCCTTTTTGTTGTTGTTATTGAAAATTTTATTTAATCAGTTGATTTAGAATATTTTTCCATGATTAAATGATTCATGTTCTTTCCCTCCCTTCTTCTCTCCCTGCTCCCATAGCCAACACTCAGTTCCACTGCATTTTACATATATCATTGATCAAGACCTATTTCCATATTATTAATATTTGCACTAGAGTGATCATTTAGAGTCAGGTTCCCCTTTTTAAATTTTGTTTGTCTTTATTATTTTTTAAACCCTCACCTGCCATTTCAGAATCCATACTGTGTATTGGTTATAAAACAGAAGAGCTAGGCAATGAGGGTTAAGTGACTTTCCAAGGGTCACACAGCTAGGAAGTGTCTGAGATCAAATTTGGACCCAAGATCTCCTGTCTCTAGGTCTACCTTTCAATCCACTGAGCTACATAGCTGTCCCTTTCAGGTTCCTCTTGAATGTAACTGTAGTCCTTTCCACTTTCCCACACTTGAGTATCATACAATTCAGACATTCTTTAAAATAGCTGAAACTCTGGACTTGGCATCAAGAGGAATATCCATGCTAGGATCCAAATCCTACCTCAGACATTTAGGTATGCCAAGTCAATTTCATTCATTCAGCTTCATATTGTTCATCTATAAAATGGACCCATCAATTGCATGTCCCATTTGAAAAGATTATAGTTGATCAAGAATATATATATATATACAATATATACATATACTATATTATATATGTGTGTCTATACTACATATGTATACAAAGTGCTTCAAAAATTTTAATTGCTATATTATTAACTTTATCAACATGATTTATGCATGCATGTATATGTGTGTATACCTATTTCATATATATTTTTGAATGTGTATGTGGATATTTCAACATGATCTGACAAATTTTTTAGCCATTAACTATCATGATTATAATTACAAAGAGTTAGGATGGTAGGTGGAAGAAGGTGGTGAACCTATTTTTCTCAGTTACACGAGTGGCAAAGTTTATGAAACCTTATGTGTCTCATTCACCCTTATACTCTAGAAATATGGAACTGATTGCCCCATTCTATTTCTCCCTGGTCGCACCATAATGAGAATATATCATTCAGTTCTGAGCATTTTATTTTAGGAAGAAAGTTACTAAATCAGAGAATGTCTGTCCAAAGAGGATGCCAAATAAGAATTTGTTTAAAGAATATGTTTAGCCTGGAAGGAAAATTCAGAGAACTCCGTAGCTGTCTTAGCTATTTGAAGACCAGTCATATGGAAGAAGTATTATATTTATTCTATTTGGCTTTGGAAGGCAGAAACCAACATCAGTGGAGAGAAATAGCAAAAACAGAAGGAAAAAAATGAATTTGAGATAGAGAAGAGATTTCTCTGGGAAATCTTTAACCAAAGACTTGAGGTCTAGTTGTCATTATTTTGGAAAAGGTATTATCTTTCAATTATAGTTGAATTAAATCTTGATTAAGTATTCTAACTCTGAAAATCTGATTCAGGATAAGTTTTAAAGGAATGTGACTTTTAAAATATATAGATTTAAAAAAAAACTCCAAAGACAAAATGACACAGAATTTTCAGATAATGTTCAGATTAGAGCCATTATGTCTTAAAATTCACTTCTTTACCACCTCATAAATATCAGATTGATTAATATGGCAGAAAAATGAAAATGATAAATGTTGAAGGGGTTTTGGAAAATTTGGGACACTAATGCAGCAGTTGTGGAGTTGTGAACTGATTCACCATTCTGGAGAGCAATTTGGCAAAGAGTATACAAAAGGGCATACCCTTTGACTCTGCAATATCACTACTAGGTATATATATCCCAAAGAGACAAAAGATAATGGGAAAGGATCTATGTGTACAATATGTAGAGCACCTCTTTTATTAGACAGAAAAGAATTTGAAATTAAGGGGATGCCCATCAATTGGCAAATGGTTGAATAAGTTGTGATATGATTGTTATGGAAAGTTATTGTGTATTATGAAGTGACAAGTAGAATGGTTTCAGAAAAAAATGGAGATTTTTATGAACTGATACAAAATGGAGCCAGAAGACCAGGAAAACATAATACACAGTAACAACAATATTGTGGGATGCTCAATTATATTCTGATCAAATCATGTAAGACACTGAAGAACCTTTTAGAAAAGGAGTGTGGGGCCCCACCCCCATATCACCCCTCTGATGGAGTACCATGCCCACCATCACCCTAAGATGTCATGCCATTCCCCTCCTCCCCATCAAGTGCTGGGTGTGCCCCCATCACCTTATATCACACAGGGAAGGGAAGAAGCATTCCCATTGGGCTGCTGGGCAGAGGAGTGTGGGACCTGAGGAATGTTCTCAGTGCAGGTGAAGAGGGGAAGGGGAGTAGCCTGAGCATTCTGCTCCCCTCCAGCTCAGCTGCCTGTGAGCTGCCCACCTTACCCCATTTGCAATCCCAGTGGGCTGCTAGGAAGAGGGGTAGGTAATGTGAAAAAATGTCATCAGGCACAAGAGGGGGGAAGGCAGCAATTCTGTCTGAATCATTCTGCCTTTTTACTAATGAACTCAGGGCGGGGAAGTCACACGCCCACAGAGAGCATTCTGCATGCCATAGGTTCACCATCACTGATCCAAGACATTTCCAAAGGACTTATGATTAAAACTGTTACATACTTACAGAGAAATAACTAACAGTCTCAATGTTGATTGAAACATAATTTTTTTTTACTTTATTTTTCTTGTCTTTTTTTTTTACAACATGGCTAATATGGAAGTACATTTTCCATTATTTCCATGTACAATTGATATTAAATTTCTTGCCTTCCCAGTGGGTAGAAGAGAGGTGCAGGGAGGGAGAAATTTCAGAACTCAATTTTTTTAAATGTTAAAGTAGATAATTTTTTTTTAAACATCACCTCTTAACAAAACTGATGAATTCTCATCCTGACAAAAATTTAGTAAACAAATTATCCAATCTTATCTTCCATCAATGAGTGGAAATTTCTAAATACTTGTCTACAGTGTATATTTATATTCTACCTTTTCAGAGGAAAGTATCTTTAGAAATTTAATAAGCAATCCCCCCACTCCCAAAACAAGAAATAAACACTTTTCACGATAGCAAAATAATTCTAGGTTTAATCACTCATAAGAATGGAGTTGTGGAGAAGTGAGTCCTGATTCTCTTATCTTCCACACAGTTGCCAAAGTGATGTTTCTGAAGCTAGAGCTGACCATGTTGTTACCTTACTCAATATATTGCCCCATTACCTCTAGGATCAAGTGTAAATTCCTCTCTTTGGCACTGAAAACCCTTCATGACCTGATCCCAAATTCCTTTTACAGCCTTATTATGCTTAACACAGTGCCTGACATAATATTGTTGCTGTTTCCATTTGATCACTTCAATTGTATTTGACTCTCCACGACGCTCTTTGGGGTTTCTTGGCAAAGACCACCAAAAGTGGCTTGCCATTTCCCTCTCAGCTCTTTTTACAGATGAGGAAACTGGCAAATAGGCTTAAACAGCTTGCAAAAAGTCACACAGCTAGTAAGTTTCTGAGACCAGATTTGAACTCAGGAAAATGAGTTCTGTATCTGTTGTGCCACCTAGCTTCCTCTCTGATATATATTAGGAGCCAAATAAATGTTTATTATTTGAATGACTTCATGCATTCTACAATCCAGCCAAAACTGGCTTTCCTAGTATGCCTCATCCATGACACTATACCGCCAATCCCTAAGCCTTTGCATTAGCTGTCTCCTATACTTGGATTGAACTTCTTACTCACAGCAGCTTCTTAGAATCCGTTTTGTTCAAGGCTCAACTCAAATACTAAATTCTACATGAAACCTTTTTCTGTTTCCTCAGATTATAGCGCTTCCCGCCCCTTCTAAAAATGATCCATATAATGAAATATATCGTGCGCATGTTTGCCTTCATGTTGCCTCATCTAGCTTGGTGGTAAACTCCAAAAGGTATAGCTTATTTCATTTTTGAGTCTGTCTCCCTAGCACCTTGCATAATGCCTAGCACATGGCAACTGTGCCATTAAATGCTTCTTGAATTGCTTGTCACATTAATAATATTATGTGAAGAATATTCATAGCTGCTCTCTTTATGGTGGCAAAAATTGGAAAATGAGGGGATGCCCTCCAATTAGGGAATGGCTGAACAGATTGTGGTATATGTTGATGATGGAATACTATTGTGCAAAAAGGAATAATAAAGTGGAGGAATTCCATGTGAACTGGAAGGACCGCCAGGTATTGATGCAGAGTGAGAGGAGCAGAACCAGGAGAACATTGTACACAGAGACTGATACACTGTGGTACAATCGAATGTAATGGACTTTTCCATTAGTGGCAATGCAGTGATCCTGAACAACTCAGAGAGATCCACAAGAAAGAACACTATCCACATTCAGAGGAAAAACTGGGAGTAGAAACACCAAAGAAAAAACAACTGCTTGACTACATGGGTGGAGGGTATATGATTGGGGAGGTAGACTCTAAATGAACATCTTAGTGCAGACATCAACAACATGGAAATAGGTTCTGATCAAGGACACGTGATACCCAGTGGAATTGCGCATCAGTTACAGCAAGGGTGGGGGGAAGGGAGGGAGGGAAAGAATATGATTTTTGTAACCAAGGAATAATATTATAAATTGAGTAAATAAAAAATATAAAAAATAATAATAATATTATGTGAAAATTGGTCTAACATAAGAAATACAATTTAGCTCAAAATTATTGAGAAATGTCTTTCTTTTGGGGATTGTGTTAAATAGAAGGAATTTGTGATATATAAAATGATGAGAACCTCAAATACAATATAGATACTGAAATTTCTTAGTGGCCTAGTGACATTAAAAAAGCATACTTTAGTCTATAAACATTGTAGACATTAAAAGTGTTTGTCTGTAGGCACAGTGGATGGATTTAAATCTTTCTTTACTATTCTTTTTTTAAAGTAGTTCTATCACTAAATAAATATTGTGGGATAAGAAAAGAACTAGGCAAGTTTTTGCAATTCAATTTTATGCATCTTTTGAACTACTTCTATCCTTTGTAATAAGTTCAATATTCCAGCAGGAACAATAAGGAAAGATGATTTTTTCTTTCTTTACTTTAAATGTTTGTGATAATTACATGATTATTATAGCAGCAAATGAACTCCAAGGAAATAAGCAATAGCTGAGGAACTCAGATCCTCAATATTATTTCAAAGCAGCCTACTAGTTAATCCAGTCAAGGCCATCATTTTTAGAACTAGTTCAGTTTTTTATCTAATCACATTCTTAATCATCAGCTTTATTTCATTAAAAAAAATCAGTGATACCAGTTATATGGTACTTAATATTGTATTAAGAAGAGAAGATGAAAAAGCTAACACAATATCAAGCCTTCTAAAATACCAGAGGGAGCCTGAGCAAAGAATCTGGTTATGACCTTGATCTTTGGCACATGACTGAAAATATGACAGTTTGGGGATTTTCTCTGAGGTTATATATATATATATATATATATATATATATATATATATATATATATATATATATTCTCATTTCTTGGCATCAAACTAATCTAATCCTGCATGAAAACCCCTTAATATAGTGAGATCAAGGGAAAGTGAAGGATAGAGCATCACACATACTATTTCCAAGACTGAAGAAAATGAATGTCTATCTGGGATATTTTTTACTTTTTCCATGTAAAAAGGGCAAAAGGTTTAGGGGTCAAAATGAAGTATAATTGTCCTTCTTAGACCTTTCCATGTCATGAAGTCAGTCAGTATTCCCTATGCTTCATCAGAATGGATTTAATAATCTAATCCTGGTAGCTATAATAAGAAAAGACATGCTTGACATGGATGAGACAGAATCTAAATCTTATAAAATGCTAGCTTATCAAAAGGAAAGGGATAGAATACATTTAGACTGATGGACAAAGCTTAGATATAGCCTTGGGCAGAGAAAAACAAAAAGCCAGAAGGGAGACCCATAAAGCAACAAGGTAAAATAAATAGATAAACCAGAAAAGTTCATAAAACAATGCAAAAATATAATGGCAAAAATTGGCCTAAAGTTTCTCATGGAAAAGAAGAAAAAAAAGGTAAGTCCTATTCCTAGAAAATAATGATTGGGCAGCTGGGTAGCTCAGTGGATTGAGAGCCAGACCTAGAGAGGTCCTAGGTTCAAATCTGGCCTCAGACACTTCCTAGCTGTGTCATCCTGGGCAAGTCACTTAACCCTCATTGCCTAGCTCTTACCACTCTTCTGCCTTGGAACCAATATGCAGTATTGATTTCAAGATGGAAGGCAAGGATTAAAAAAAAAAGAGAAAATAATGGAATAACAGAAATAAAATGCAAGTTGTTTGAAAAGGGAACAAATCAAATATTCTAAGGAATCTGTTCTTGAAAATGGGATATTCCTTCCAGGAACATAGAGTATAACCAAGTGTTTTGTCTTTGCATACTACAAGATCTAGACCATCTCCTCTCATAACTTTACTCCAGGAGGTCAACTAAAATGTTCTTCTTATACTCACATTGTATACCCATAGGATTTATGGATTATACAACATTTATTCTCTAATCTTGAAACTAAAAGATGAAATAAGGATGAGAAATAGAACTAAAAGAGTGGAAGCAAAAGCTCAGATGTTAGATATTCTGAAAAATAAAACAGAAGATATGGCCCTCACAAATGGAAACTGAATGAAACAAACATATGTCTTATATAAATCATAATGGCTGACCCTGAATTTATGGTGGACAGAAATAATTTTAACACTATATTTTAACCAGGAGAAAAAAAATAAACATCATAAAGTGAAATTCCTAGTACCATCTTGGTGAAATAATAAAACATATATGTTTGTATTCTAAAAATACCAAATAGAACCAATTACTTGTTGATAAAACCCATACTTCATTAACAAAAAACATAAATCATCTAGGAATATATAGTTTAAAACTTAGAATTTCCAAATCAATAAGCAATCATTATAATTAGTCAAGAGAGAGGCTATTAGGTTATTAAACTCTATTCAAATAGCATAGGACTATTAGTGATCTATGAGTTTAGAATATATTTGAAAAAAAAATGAATGAAAACAGAGTGAATTCCATAATAGCATATCTTGGAAAACTGAATCCATTCAAAGAAAAATTTGGTCTAATAATGAAATTTAGACATATATATATGTATATATGTATACATATATACCCACATATATATGGACATCTATATGTGTGTGGTATAGATGTCTAACACATATTAATGGGTCTAATATCTAATTATTAGCATATATCTCTAATATAAAATATATATTGTTATATATAAACCTACATGTCAAATGTATATATACATCATATATAATTGTCACATAATTCCTATACAAAAATGATTGTATATTGAGAAACATAAAAAGAAAAGTGTTTTTTATAACATTATTTGCTTGGTAACTAATAGTTTTTTTCATGATTACTTGCATTGATCCTGTCTTTGGGCCTAATTCTCCATCCGCTTTTCTTTAGGCAACCCTGTACAAGTCACTTCACCATGTTTGACTCAATTTCCTCATCTCTCAAAGAAACTGGAGAAGCAAATGTCAATCTATGCCAGTTATCTTTGCCAAGAAAACAGCAAATGAGATCACAAAGAGCTGGATAAACTAGTAACAACAGCAACAAAAATTAGATCCAGAACAATGAGTGGGTCAAAATATAAATTGTAGACACAATTAATTATACTATGTAAAGAATAATAGCAAAAATGGATCAAAATTAAAAAATCTGGATAATGTACCTATAGCAATTTTCAAAGGAAAGTTGATACCATGAAAAACTTAGACATAAAAGAAAAATTATTTGACTAAAACTGGATTTGGATGAAAACTACAAATTTACAAATAAGCTTAAAGTAAAAATGAAATAATATATAATAATGAAAGTAAAAACAAAAAAAAAGATTATGCAAATAATTAACTAGAAAGAGGTTTTAATTTTTTTAATTAAAGTTAAACTCAACAAATTATTAACTAGCTGTTTACCCAAAAAGGGTAACTAAGTGGTGCAGTGAATAGAATGCTAGTCTTGGAGTCAGAAAGGTTCATTTTCCTGAGTCCAAATCAGACTTTTCATATTCTGGCTGGTTGATTCTGGACAAATCACTTAACTCTATATATCTGTTTCCTTATCTGTAAAATGATCTGGAGAAGGAAATATAGCAAACCACACTAGTATGTTTGTCAAGAAAATTCCAGGGGGCAGCTGGGTGGTCCAGTGGATTGAGAGTTAGACCTAGAAAAGGAAGGCTCTAGGTTCAAATCTGGCCTTAGACACTTCCTAGCTGTGTGACCCTGAGCAAGTCATTTAGCCCCCATTGCCTAGCCCTTATGGATCTTCTGCCTTAGAAGCAATACAAAGTAGTGATTCTAATACTGAAGGTAAGGGTTTGGGGAAAAAAAAATGGGTTGCAAAGAGTCAAACATGACTGAACAACTACAGTCTGAGATACATTGCTTTTAATCCTATTTGTCTCAGTTTCATCATGTGTAAAATGAACTAGAGTAGGCTATGGCAAACTACTCCATTTTATTTGCCAAGAAAACCCCAAATGAGGTCATAGCATCAGACACAACAACTGAAATTACTCAACAACAAAATTTCCTAAAAAAGAAAAATAATAGAAAGAGCAAAATAAATATCAATTTAAAAAAATCCCCTCTATATCAACAACAGAGAAGAAATTTAAAGAATCCATAGAAATTATAATACAATGCAGACTAGAAGAACTGGAGACCCAAAAGAGACAAAGGCAAAGACAGAGAGACAAAGAAAAAACAATAGATATAGAAACAGAGACAGAGAAAGACAGAAAGATAGGGTCAGAGACACACAGACAGAGAAGGCAGATATGTCAAGAGATATGTCAAATCAATTTCAATCACCACTTCTGCTCAGAACCAATAATAACCTAGGACTATCTGTTCATGGTTCAATCATACATATTCTTATTTTCAACTGATTTTTCTAGTACTGCTGGGTCTTGGTTCAGATCCTTTGACCTTGTTCCTTCTCTAGTGTTAATCCTGATAATGTATGCCAGGTACTGGAGGGCACCTTCATTTTATACAGATTTCTTAGGATGCTGCCAAATAACTAGCACAATAGATTTGATTGATTTAAAGAGATGTGTAGATCCCATTTATATTCAACTCAGATTAAATGATTTAATCAAGAAGATTTCTTACTTTACAAAAGAAATTCATTTTAGTGGGTTGAGTGCTCAGTAGAGCCCAAGCATTAGAATAAAGACTTAGAAGGGATATAGTAGCTATATTCTAGAACTTTAAAGACTGTCATACAGAAGATTAGATTTGTTCTCTTCAAAGCTGACTTCAAAGCTAGGAGTAACAATCTAAACAGATTCAAAAAAGGAGATTTAAATTCTATGCAAGAAAATATTTTTATCAATAATAATCATGAAAAAGTGAAATGAGCTTCCTCTAGACATATTTGTACTTAATATATTTACGAGACAGATGACTTGTCACTTATTGGATATAATGAAAAGAGGATTGATTGCCTTTTGGATAGTTATAGAGTAAATTAAATCACCTCTGGAATTCTTCCTAATTTTGAGATTCTGTAATTCCAAATTAAAATGACCCTGATTTCTCAAAGGTAGTGTAAATAGAGTTGGCTTATTCTGCTGAGAGAAAACTTTAAACATGGATACAAAAGACATTTCTTGTTTTTGAGTCATTTCAATTGCAGTAAAACTAATTTGATTTTTTTTAACAAAAATAATGAGTGGCTTGTCATTTCCTTCTTCAACTTATTCTACAGATGCGAAATAAACATTTTACAGATGATGCAAACAGGGTTAAGTAACTTTCCCAGGCTAATGTAGCCATTAAGTGTATAAAGCCAGATTGAACTAAAGAAGATGAATCTCCTTGACTTCAATCCTCGTTCTCTATCCAATGCACTACCTAGCTGTTCAAAAGTAAAATATTATGATATGTTTATCATCCCAAACTAGCCAAAGTAGGGTTGACCGGGATATCAGAAGATGAATTTTTTTCAGTCCACAGTGCCTCAAATTTCCTAGTCAGATATAGAAGGGAAAAGATTTGTGTCTGTAAGTGAAATAATTATTGTGAAAAAGAAAAATCATAGATCCTATTAATTATTAAAGTACAAACAAATCAATTTATAGAGTTTTTTGCCTGCTGAAGTATAATGAATTATTTTATTTTAATAAGATTTTGATGACATTTATATACAATCATTTCCAAACACACTCTAAATAAACACACTGACCCTTCTTCACACAATATAAAAGTAATTTTGTAAAACTATTTAAATACTCTTTCTAAAAGATAAAAGTTATCAACCTAATCTAATGGATACAGTTACTACATCTATAAATATATACAAAATTCCATCTCTATCTCTTCTTTATTGAAGGACAGAGGCATTTTTGTTGTTGTTCTATGGAACCAATATTATTCTTTGCAATTATTTTCTATTCATGATTTTCCTTCCTTTGCATGTTCTTTTTAAAATTTGTATTATTGATTCAATCATGTGTATGTTCTCCTGGTTCTTATCATTTAATTTCTTATTATTTTATACAGTTCTTCTTAGGTTTCTCTGAATTCCTTATGTTCCTGACATTTTAGACAATCAACTCTTTGTATCTTCCATTAACACTTCACATGGTATCTTGCTAATGCTAGGAAAATACTTAACATGTTTAATAAATGTTATATAATATCCTGTTATTTATTTGTGCTATTAAATCAGTAGGCAAAATAATCCAAAAGGAATTATTTGGAGACTCTTCTCTAATACTTGAAAATGGTCCAACATATCCAAGTAGTACTATATGTGCATTTTAAAGCAGAGAAGACTTTAAAGAAGAACTATTAGAAATAAATGTGTCCCTGATATCACTTCAATACTTATAACAGAAATTAGAGTCTGAATCCTTCACCTGACTAACAATAAGTTATGTTCCCTATTTTTGCATTTACAAACACCTTTATGAGCTAGAAAATGCTTTGCACAAAGTAAGGATTTATTGTCTATTGAGCTTAAAATAATAAAAGCAAAATGCTGAATGAAAGAATCCAATAACAAGGAATGTCTATGATAACTGAGATGAGAGCATTCTGGCAAACAAGTCCTTTCAGAGGTCGTGTAGATTAAGTACAAAAGGTTAGAGTCCAAACCAGGCCAGCTTACAGAGATCAGGATATACATGGAGACTGAGAGTCTAATGTGTAATGAGTATAATGAATCTGAAATGAGGTCAACAGAAAAAGAGGGAGAAAATAAGATGGAAAGTTGAGAGTCCAAGTAAATAATCAGTAACCAGCTGAGTTACAGGAACTAAAGAAAGATAGCAGAGAAAGGAAGATAATGGGTGGAAGGGTTCCAATTACAAGATAAATTTTGAGGACTGAACTCTTCATAATCAGGTCCAGAGATGGCAGCAGGAACCAATCTCAGAGTGGTTAACATGGAGGTTGGGTAGAAAGAGCAAATCAGCACGTTATGACAAACAGAAACTGATATGCTTATTACTACTCACTGTCTATAAAATTACAAAACATATACCATTTTATCAGGGAAAGGAGGTCTGCACTCAGTACATATTAAATTGTATTACATTCATTGGCCATTGTGATTGGTTAGGAGAGAGAGTCTGGACCTGTTACTTCATCAGAAATTTCCTTCTAGAGAAGTAAATTAATCTTCTTGAATCTAAAGCCAACCCCTCCTAATAGTACAGAATTAAAAAAAAAAGGTTTATTTTCCCAAATTTAACCAGGATTATCTTACAGTTGATGTCTACATGCCCAGCATCAGACCATGTCATCAAACTCTATTTTGAAGAACAAAGGAAAACCTCAAAAGTATGAAATTAAATTGCGAATTAGCCTAAAGAAGGAAGAGGATTATTTTTGTAGATGAGATATACATAGCTATTGTCATACTTCTCAACTAAGTCACTGATTAGAGGACAAAACATTGGTATCGGATAGCACTTACATGTTATTTCTAGGGCTTCTTATCATCTTGAATCTTATTTTCAGGTATATTTTTTTACAATTTATTTACTCCAAAATTTTAGTACCAGAGGGCACTGGGTTAGCCTCTAAAGACCTCACTGATCCCCAAACCTTGTCTACATAGAGTAGAGTTTGATTGGATAGCTAGGTAGCATAGTGAATAGAAAGGGTCAAATTAAATTATATTAAAATAGAATTATAATCTGATCTCAGACCCTTATTAGCTGTGTGACTTGGGCAATTCACTTAACCTGTTTGCCTCAGTTTGCCTACATTTCTTCATCTGTAAAATGAGCTGGGGAAGGAAATGGCAAACCACTCCAGCATCTTTGCCAACAAAACTCCAAAATAGGATCACAAGGAGTCAAATATGACTGAACAACAACAGCAACAAGTGTTGGATTCTATTAAGCAAACAAATAAAATTCTTATTCACATTAATAGAGTCAGTGAAGCTTGTCTGAATCCTATCTCTAGTCTCTATGTGACCTTGGGAAAGTCAATTAAACCTTCATGAGCCAGTTTCCCATCTATTAAAAAAAACATATTGGACATGATCTCTGAGGTCAAATCCCAGCTCTAGAATCTATGAATCCGTGGACACACAAAGGATTTAATCAGATTTTTTTTGAAATTATCTAAAAAAGTGCCTCAATTTTCCTTAGGTCCTGTCTCATAAAGCTGATAACAGCATGAAATAAAATATAGGAGTCTCCCAAACCATGCTTAAAATGCAAATGAACAAGGAAAATGACTCATATTGCTTTTTTTTCTCTCTCTCTCGAATCCATCTGTATTAATGTTCTGATGCTTCTTCCTGGGAAATGCTTCCCCTAAGAGAAACACTGGCTGAAAAGAAATCATAACCTCTGAGACGTATGATTGACAGGGGCAAAATGTCTTCTCTAAAAGTGACAAGGATGCTGCCCTCTGTTTGCAGGCGGGCGATAAACAAGGCAATGCTTTTCAATAGACATGGCCCTAGGAGATGCTGGATAAAAAGCAGAAGGGAATCTATCTTTCAGGCCACATTCACCTCTACCCTCTTCAAGTGCACAACTGTGAAAAGGCAGGATATCTACTGAAAGAATACATTGGGAGCCTTGTTTCAATACTATTCTTGAAATCCCCCAAAATTGTCTTCTAAGGAGATCCTTTTGTTCAGTATTGAAGCCCTAGTTGCCCCCACAAGCCTTTTCACTGGTATTGGAAAGAAACCAACTGACAGCCTAGGACACTGAGAGACGACATTAGCATCCAGAAATTTAACCAATGAATGAAATGAGACCATTTCTCCAAATATAACTTCATTTATTAATTAGATGCATGTGGACTATTAATAAAGGAGAGATAAATCATGTGGCTGTGCTTGCAAGACACCCAGTGGGCCCTGACCACTCTCATACACAAGAAATGTGTTTCTGATTGACTGGGGCATTTGGACCTCCTTTGGCAGCCCTGATTGGTGGATATTTTTAAAGATGAGGTGGGCTTAGAGCTCTCAACACTGCTTCCATTACTTCATCACACTGAAGGACCTTTCTTTAGGTGGGTGGATCTGTAGAGGTTCACTAAGCTAGAAGAATATGGCTGACCTGCCCCTCTCCATCTAGTACTTAAAGAAATGAGGTATCAGCTAGTTTATGAAATCCAGCTTCTTATAGCTAGAAAAATGTCTCAATGAATTTTTCAGTGGCTTTCCCCCATATTATAGGCCTGGTGACCCCAATTCTCTATATTTTTTAAAAAGACTGAATGGGAAAATGCTTTCAAATGCCTAAGGAGGGTGGAATTGTTTTTTTTTTGTTTGTTTTGTTTTGCTTGTTTTGTTTTGTTGTTGTTGTTTTTTAAGAGAGAGAGAGGTATTCACCCTGCCTTTAACAAAAGACAAAGGTCCCAGTCCAGTTATAGGCCTTGAAGCCTGGGAGTAATTGCCTGAGAACTGAACTAACTGACCTTCAGAAGTTAGGGTTTGACAAAATGAAAATATTCACATAGAAATGTTGCCAATAAATGATGCAACTCAACATTAATTTTCCTCATGACTTAAATAGCTCAGGGACACATAGCACTAGGTTCATTTGTCAAAGGCAGGGCTGGAACATAGATCTTCACAAAGGTGATCAGTTATCTATCTACTTTGCTGGTAGTCCTATCTTCTGTCCATTCTATCTCTAAAGAAGAATCCCGATGTATTAATATTCCAGGGCATTCATAAATTTTTTTCTTTAAATTACTTAATATGCCTATCCATAATTTCTATGATTACTCCTTTTCTCATCTCTTTTCTTTATTTATTTTCCTTTCTTTTTTCCCTCCATCTCTCTTCCTTTAGGAGGACATTAATATTGTTCATCCATCATTTATTTTGAACCCTTATCTTCTGTCTTAGAATTAATATTGATACTAGGGCAGAAGAGTGGTAAGGGCTTGACAATGGAGGTTAAGTGATTTGTCCAGGATCTGTGGTAGAGGCATGGTGTGGAAAGGAAACAAGACTGACAACTCCTCCATACCCTGCTACAAATCTCCCATTATCCCCTATTTTTCCAATTCCCTCATCTCTTCCTCAATAAATATTAGAATGGAGAGAGAAAGAGAGAGAGAGAGAGAGAGAGAGAGAGAGAGAGAGAGAGAGAGAGAGAGAGAGAGAGAGGACTTAGAAAGCTCTGCTCTCTCTGAGATTTGATTGACCAAGAGTTGGAGGAAAGCCAGGTTAAAGGAGAGACTTCTCTTGGTGGCTTTGTGAAGAAGAAAGAAAATTTTAACTCTTGTCCTCCATCTCTGACTGTCCTTCAGTCACAGTTGTGATTTCCTAAACCCTCAAAATCTCCAATTTGGATTAGGGATGCTCTCATCCATCTTACCTCAGTTTCCCATCCTGTTGTCCCAATAAACCCCTGACTTGAAAAGGAAAAGAATATCTTTATAGTTCAATCAGGGGGGAGGGAAGAAGCCAAAAGGCTTCCAGAAGAGGGTGGTTAAGGAGGGACAAAGGGGTAGGAAGAGGGTAGGAAAGCATTGATATATTAGCCTTTAGGGATCAATAGGCAATCCAGAGCATTCCCCAGTATCTATCTAGAGAAATCCCCTCAGTTTCTCTCAATCCCCTCAATCAGTATCTCTCAATGTCTCTCTCTATCTCTGTAGTACCTCTACCTCCATTGTAACTAAGTACCATCAGGTGTGTCCCCATACTTGGTAGCAGCACTCTCTAGTCTAAAGCCAGAACATCCAGTCATTGCAACAAGTAATAATTTCCACAGATTACCATTTTCTATTTCAGATCACACAACTAGGACATCCTTCATTTTCTAAGGGGAGCAAAGATATCAGGAGAGGGTTGACTTGCACATGAATTAGACCTTAGTGAGGCTGCATTGTACAGGGTTTCTAGTCTCACTCTCTCTTCCAGAGTCATTAAAGTCAGTCCAGTGGCAAGACAAAACTCATGATTACTGGCTATGGTCCAGTATGCAGTAGAAGATAATGTTTTATATGTCTAAGCTCTCCATAGCCCTTTCTCCTGCCATGTTAATGGCCATTGGAACAAATTGTTCTCCTCTGCCCACTCCTGGAGGGAAGTCTTCATATGCTTCACCTAACCTGCCATAGATGAGAGCTGGGTTAGAGGTGGATATCAAAGGTGGATGAGCTGCCTTGAAAAGTCATAGCAAGCTCTCATACTGTAGGTGCTAGTCCTCTCTGAACATCCCATACACCCCATGATT
Source organism: Monodelphis domestica (assembly GCF_027887165.1). Classification (NCBI taxonomy): domain Eukaryota; kingdom Metazoa; phylum Chordata; class Mammalia; order Didelphimorphia; family Didelphidae; genus Monodelphis; species Monodelphis domestica. The sequence goes on from NC_077234.1 coordinate 63,101,851, forward strand.
TTTTTTAAACCTCATTGGGGTCTGGGTTCAGAGCTGGCCTCAGATGCTTCCTAGCTGTGTGACCATGGGTAAGTCACTTATCCACCACTGTCCCTTTTGCCTTAGACCTAAAATACAGTGTTAATTCTAAGATGAAACATAATAGGTTGTTTTTGGTTTTTTGTTTTAAATATTTACCTTCTACCTTTGAATCAATACTGGGTATTAGTTCCAAGCAGAAGGGCAGTAGGGGTTAGGCAATGGGGGTTAAGTGACTTGTACAACATCATGCAGCTAGGATTTATCTGGGGCGAGATTTGATCCAGACCTCCCATATCTAGACCTGGCTCAATGCACTGAGTCACCTAGCTGCCCCCATCCTATGAAATTCTTAAAAGTAAAGTCATGAAAACAGAACTAGGAACCAATATCCCCCAAGACTACAACAATGTAAATAAAAGAACATAAGGAAATATCTGTGGTAAAGTATAATGAGCATTTTAACTCCCAAAAATAAAATGAGGAGCACTCTCACTTGGTTCTTTACAGAAATGAGGGACTATAAATTTGAAATAATCCATAAAATATTAGCATTTATATGTGTTTAATTTTCCTAGACTTTTAAAAAAATTCTTTATTGTGGGAGCAGCTAGATGACTCAGTAAAAAGAGAGCCAGGCTTAGAGATGGGAGGTCCTGGGTTCAAATTTAGCCTCAGACACTTCCTAGCTTTGTGAGCCTGGGCAAGTCACTTAGCTCCCATTGCCTAGTCCTTAACTGCCTTTCTGCCTTAGAACTTATGTACAATATTGGTTCTAAGGCACTAGGTAAGGGTTTTTTTTTAATTCTTTATTATAAGAGAGGTCTTTAGGATGCATAGGGGCATGGAGGTATGTTGAATAATGTACTTGAGGGAAAACCAAAAATATATCAAATTTTTTTTTCTTTTTTTTAAGAATGAAATTATTAATAAGTATTATGATTTAAGGGAAAGAACATATGAATCTCAAAAATATCTAACTGTGTAATTAGTATCAGTTACCCTAAAAGCTATGATTCCCAGAACCCCACTCACTTCCTTTAGTTATGTGCTGATGTTGACAGAATATAAATTGGGTGGAGGTTCCTCCCTCTCTCTCTTTTTTCTTTCCTGTCTTGGCTTTATTGGAGCAGGCTTTTTGAACAGGTAGAAAAAACTTAGTCATGTGGCTCTGTTTTGTTAGATAGTAAACTTTATAAAAATATAATACTTCAAGTATTGCGTATTAATTTAAATCCTACATAACAAAATAGAGGGCAAAAGGAGACATATATCGTAAAACATAAGGAAATTGATAGTCAGTTTGAAAGGATATAGCTACTCATCTTGATAACTGAATCCATACTCTTCCATAATTCACTGTGCAGGTATCAAAGACATATTCCAAGAATGAAGGTTCAACACCTTTGCCATTCTCTATCTCTATCTGCTTATACCTTTTTCCTCCAAGGCTCAGTACAGGAGGCTATTTCCTCAATGAGGTCTATCTTCTTCCACATAGCCAGAAGCGATGTCTCCTCTCTCAATTACTTGGGAAGCTGTTTGGCTCAACTTCTGCACTTGATCATTTTCCAATTATTATTTGACCTTGTTAGACATGTCTCATTTTTCCTATTGAGTCCTCTATTTCTTAAAAACAGTTTGTGTCTCCAAAACCTAGCATATACCCCAGTTTGGCCATTTTCTAGAGACTGCCCTACCTTATAACATATTTTTATAGACTATTTTCCCCTTTTCCACACCATCAAAATTGACTTCATAGTTAGTTTTGTGTTTGTTTCCTAGTAATTTGACAAATGAATCCCTGTCCAAGGAATGATGGATATTAAGAAGATCTAATAAATGAATGTCCATATTGATCAAATAAAATTCAAATATGCTGTTATTTTAAAAGAAAACAATAGGAAGGGAACAGGAACATCATGAATGCAGGGAAGGTAGAATGCATGTGATAACTTTTGTCATTCTAGAAATTGTCTTATGATGTTAGTCAAAAATAAATAACTTATAAGTTAGCATTATCCTACATTTTTAAAGAATAACCATTCTTTATGACTTTCCTGAACCCACAATATGTTGAGTTCTTGCCTTAGGATCAAGCATTTATTTTGGGTATTTCATTTCCTTAGTGAGATATCTATTTTCTTCCTTCTTATTCCTGATATCTTAAGACTCTTACATTCTTCAGACATCAATTTCCTGTCTTTTGTTGTTTATTGAGGCTAACTGCATATTAAAGCCAAGTATTCAAAAATGGGACTTGCATACAGGTTTTCTTGTTGTCTGCAAATAGCTACCTTTCTCTACCAAAAAAGAAAGAAAGAAAGAAAGAAAGAAAGAAAGAAAGAAAGAAAGAAAGAAAGAAAGAAAGAAAGAAAGAAAGAAAGAAAGAAAGAAAGAAAGAAAGAAAGGAAGGAAGAAAGAAAGAAAGAGAAAAAAGAAAAACATACTCCCTTGGTAAGAGAAGTCAGGTCTTAGTAAGTGCTATTCTGAGTCCTTTATCTTTCTTTTTCCTTTTTTTTTCCTATTACTCTTTGTGTGTCTCTTTATGATTCTCTCTGTCTCTGTTTCTCTGTTTCTGTTTTTCTATTTGTCTATGTCTCTATCTCTGTCTCTCTGTGTGTCAGTCTGTCTCTCTATTCACACCCCTCCACAAATAATGAATCTACTCCAGCACTTCCCTGGTGAACACATAGCCATATTAGATACTAGAACTCTTCAGCTGGACTTTTTTTCACTTTTCTTATAACGGCAGATCAGTGGCATCTCATCCCTTCTCTCTCTCTGCCTCCATCTGTACAACAGGGCTTATAATGATGAGTATCCTCCCTAGACAGCTGTTAAGGAAAACACAGTTTAACCACATTAAAGCATTCTGCCAATATGAACAACAGAAAGAGCTTCTGCTGTAGCTGCTACTGAAGAAGTTTCTAAACTAATGATAATGGATGAAATTTAAAGTACCCTGGAAGAAAATTGATGAATTCTCTTTGTTCTGGCTTTATATTCTTTGACTTTTTTTTTTAATGATGAAATCAGAGAGAAAGAGTTGGAAGGGGTCTTAGAGGGCATCTTTTCCAACCTCATTATTTGTTGTTGAGTTGTTTCAGTAGTGTCTCACTCTCTTTAACTCAATTTGGGGTTTTCTTGGTAGAGAGACTGAAATACTTCATAATTTCCTTCTCCAGATCATTTTATAGATGAGGAAACAGAGGCAGACTTAAATGATGTGCTTAAGATCACACAGCTAGCACGTGTTTGAGACCAGATTTGAAATCAGGAAGAGTCTTCCTCATTTCATTACCAGAATTCTATTCACTGTGCCACCTAGCTTCACTGTAAGTACTTTATACAGCTTTATATTTACTTCTCTGGGTGCCTATTTTATCTACCACTCTGATCTAGAATATAAGCTTTTTGATGGCAGATATAATTTTTATAGAAATTTTCTCATTTGGTCCCTAGAATTTTGCAAATTACCTGGCACATAGTAGATACTGAAAAAAATGTTTAATTGAATTGTTGAATTTGAGGTTTCATTATTACTTTTGGAAATATAATGAAAAAATAATTCTTATTTGTCTCTTTGTGACTTCTCTAGATGTAAATTTTCATAAGTGCTCAAAAAATATAAACTTCAAGCTGGTTGTAAACCTTATTTCAGCATTTGCTTAAAATAATAAGTCATTTGTAGCTTAATTATTGAGGAAAAGAATCTAGTTATGAGCGAGGCAGTGTGGCCTGTTGGAGAGTGACCTAGACCTAGTCAAAAGACTATGGTGCTCTGTTACTTATTGGTTGTAGGCATGATCTTATCTGCAGTATCAAAGCCTTGTAGAACCTTGGTTTTCTCCACTGTAAAACTGAATAGAAAAAAATGGGCCCACTCTTCCCCAGAGAGTCATTTGGCCCCGATATCATCTTGATACTTACTTGTCAACCTCTCTGGGTCTCACATTCTTCCTGTGTAAAAATGATGTTATTGGACTACACAGCCTCTGAGATCTAGTGAGGTCTATGCTCTGTGAACAATGATCCAAACAAAATTCTATATTAAAAAATGTTTTAAAACTTCAAAAATGCTAGATAAATGCAAATTATTTGTAATAAGAGTGCAGGAAATGGAGTCAAAGACCTAAATTCAAGTTTTAGTTTTTGGTATTTTCTTCTTGGGTAACAGTGAATGAGCTATCCTTTGGGGCATCCATTTCCTCAGTTAGTTGAGGGGGTTGAACTAGATGATCTCTAATGTTATTCCAATTTCCGATATTCTATTATTACTTGGAAAGAAAGTTGACTACTTTTTCACTCACTATTATCCATTTAAGCTTCCCTCATATAGGTAAATTTCTGAAGATAAAAGACTAAATTGTAATAATGACTATATCTAGAACAAGTTTCCTGGAAGAAATATCTTTTAGAGAATTGTTTTTATTCCATTTGACAAGTGTTTTCAAGATTAACATGAATTATATCATTCTGGACACTCTTATGACAAACTAAATGTGGATTATTCCATTATTTTGATATCTATGAATAGGATTTCTTTGTCCTTGAAGCTAATTAAGTTGAAGGGATGATTATTTTAAATATATTAATCCAACAAGTTAATACTATGAAAAGACTAGTCAGGATAAAGATTTTATATTTTTTCTCACACTTGAGATTCGGAAATACTAAAAGAATGTTTATTTCTTCAAAAATGGAAATTGCTGGCTTATAAACTATTTCCATCCTGAAATCAACCTGTGTCTTAGTAAATAGATATTAAGGCCTTGTTTGAGGAAGCAGGGAACTAAATTATTTGTTTATGGTCCCATGGTTAATTGTCATAGGCAGCATTTGGAGTCACAGTCTTCTTGATTCCAAATCATAGCATTCTATAAACAACATACTAAATTCATATTCAAGATACATTTTATCCAAAAGTTAGAGTAGAATACAACATGATTGGAAACTATAAATTTCCTCTATTGCAAATCCTTGATTATAAATCAGGGTTCCATATTTATAAATAATGAACAGATGTGGTCTATGACTGATAATATAACATTACAAAAAAGTATATGATATATTTTAGAGAAGAAGGGAAGTTTTGAATTAGACCAGAGAGAACACTGAATTTAGAATGTCAAAAGTTAGAATTCTGACTCTGCTACTTTTCTGTCTATATTATCTTGATCTTGTCACTAATGTTTTCATGACATTAATGATCTCCTTATCTATAAAATAATCAAGTTGGACTAGGTGTCCTCTAGTGTCTGTGACAATTTTGTATCTGATTCTCTATTTCTTGGATTCCAAGAACATAGACTTCAAAATAATGTCCTTTCATTTGTCTCCTTTTAAAATATTCAATATGACCAGATATCAGAAATCAAAAGGTTTGAAAAAGTTACTGAAATTTTAAGTGGTCATCCAATTAATTCCTGATATGATAAGACCAAATAATTCATTTGACATAAATATTCTGATCCATTATACAAAGCAAAGAAAAAATAATACTAAGGGATACAAATTATTTGTGATTTTCTCCTTCTATCTGCCACCAGTAAAAATATTATTTGGATTGCTCCTTTCTCACCTTATCAAATTAAAAGTGGAATAGTTCATCTTTTCAGCTGTCTCAAAGATCAAATAAGACTGACAACAAACTGTTGATATTTCTCCATTAGAATGTGAGCTCCTTGAGGGTATGGAAAATTTTTCTTTTTTTTCTTTTTGGAAGATATATTGCACTTTGGAAGAATTTAATAATATTTTTAAAAATTTCTTTATTTTCTGATTGACTGACTATAGTAAATAGAGAGCCAGATTTGGAGTCAAGATTGTCTGGGTTCAATAATCACTTCCAAATGTCTTCTACAAAATGACTAATATATAAAAATACATGATTACACATGTAAAATCTCTATCAGATTGCTTTCTGTCTCAGAGAGAATGGAGGGGATGTAAGGAGTGAAGGTTGGAAGATAAGAACAGGGAGGATTTGGAATTCAAAACTTAAAATAATAAACATTTAAAAAATACATGTGATAGAGGAAGAAATAAAATATTACTTCTCATAAAAAAATAAAGGAAGAAAGAACTGCCTCCAAAGGGACAGCTAGGTAGAATAGTACATAGAACACTAGGCCTGGAATACTGAGGAAATGGGTTCAAATTTGACCTCCAATACTTCCTAGTGTATTTTCATAAAATCCAAGATTTTAATTTTTGTTCGAGAAAGATCTTCAAAGAAGAAACTTGCTAACTCCTAAATCCAGAGAATGTACTGTTTGCAGATAGATACCTAAACCCTTACACTACAGGAAGATCCAGAATGAACCTTGGGGTGTGATTGATTTAACTGAAAGTTTATTGAACATTTATTTTGAATGTACACTCTTATGCCAAAGGGGACTGCCCCCAATTGGCTTTTGTCAATGGGTCCAGCAAAAACATTGGTTTTGCTGTCTCTCTCTTTTCTATTTCCCCCTTATCTCTAACTATTGTAGTTTTCCTCTTAGAGGGTAAATTTTTGTATACACCTACAGTTAGAAATTATTGGGGTGCAGGACAGTTATGTTTAGTGGTCAATTGGGAAAACTAGTCCCCCAATCATCATCAGGGGGATTGTGTTTTTTAGATTCTCTCCATCTTGCTTGGTCTAGCACCCAGGCTACACAGGCATGTGCTAGCAAATGACAAATCAGAAACAGTGGACAGACCCCTGGGCTGTCCTAAGTCAAATTAAACTATCATTGGTACAGATGAGATGCAGGAAAGTGGCTTAAAACTGTCTATATAAGGCATGTCACTCCCTTTCTCTCTCTCTTTTCCCAGAGAAGTGACTCTGGCTGGCAGCATGCTAAGCCCTCCGACATCTTGGCGTGGTGGCAGCTCTTTGTCTGGGTTTGGCGGTGAGTTTACCCTTGAGCTGATTCAGGCTCAGGCATCTTAGCTGAGCCCTTTTGGAGTTCAGGCTGATTACTTCCTCCTTCACATTCCAAAACCTTACTTTCTAGATCCCCTAATCTTCCCGCCCGATACAAGCTAGGCAGGCGAAATCCTTCACCCTTTCCTTCTTCCTTCTTCTTAGTTTCTTTCCCCTATATCAATTAAATCACCATGAATTTACAGCTGACTTGGGTATTTTATTATTTGGGATTTTCCCTGGCAACCAATTAAATTTAGATTTTAAGTCGCAACACTAAAATTATCTTTACACTAGTTACTTGACCCTGAGAAAATCATTAAACCCATTTGCCTAGCCCTTACTACTCTTCTGCTTAGATATCCATTCTATGTCAGAAAGTAAGGGTTAAAAAAAAGAGACCTGCCTCTGACACACATTCACTGAGACCCTGGGAAAATCACAAACTCCCAGTATTCCCTGACATCCATCTAATAATATGATTAGCAATAAGAGTTCCCAGTCTTATTCAATCTGTGAACCCTATAGCTTTCAGAAAGCATAATCATAATTCTTGTTCAATATGAAGGGAAACAAAGAAGGCATCTAGGTGGCTCAGTAGAGGGAGCCAAGATGTGGGAGATCCTCAGTTCAAATCTGGCCTCAGACACTTAGCTGTGTGTCCCTGAAACAAGTCATTAAACCCCCATTCCCTAGTAATTAACAATCTTCTGCCTTGGAGCCAATATACAGTATTGATTCTAAGATGGTATCTAAGGGTTTAAAAACAAAGAAAGCAAATTCTAGGTTTTTCAATATATATGCACATGAGAAATAAAATTATTTATCCAATATTTCCCATATTTAACTTGACAAGATTCTCATCCTTCCTGAGGTGAGGGTAGTTTGTGTACTCCAGACTAAAAATTCCTAGTTTACAAACTTTTTCATACCTAGGAAATCACAGGTTTGAATAAAATAAAACATAACTATAGGACAAATAAAAAGGACTAATTAGATGGACTATATGGAATTCAATTAAATTAGGTAAAAAGCAAAACTAGAGATGAAAAACAGTTGAGTCAATGGTCTTAGTTGTAAAGAAGAGATCAGAGTGATTTACAGATAGGTTCTCTTTCCTGTAGGCACAATTGTACTGGACAAAATGTAAAAAAAAAGAATGACTGTTACTCTACAGTCAACACTCTATGAACTAACTGAGCAATTAGGTTCATATGCTTCTTTAAAAATTGAGCCCAGGGGAAAAGCAAGTTTTCCACAAAGGTGGCAACACCCTAGGCAACCTATGGGTTTTGAAGAAGCCATGCTCGACAAGTCAGCAGCAGATGACACATTCTTCCCTGTCTCTCCACTTCAGTTTCTTCTCTGTGAAATTGGACTTCATTAATAAGGGACTCTCCTAGTTCCCATCATCAATGATACAGCATTAAGTACTTTCCAGCAATTGGATTTGGTGCATTGTTATTGGTGTTTTGTCTGCAAACCTAGCAAAATATGTCCCACAGTTTGCAGAGTCGCTATTATCCATAATATTGGCAGAAGGGAATTGATGCTGCCTGAAGCTATTTCTGACATGAAATTTCACAGCCAGCAAAATGAGTTCTCCTTCAATCTGTAAAAATCCCAAGTATTTTACCTTCCAAACACTCTGACCCATTATCTCTATCCCAAGAGTTAAGGCTGTGTGATCTATCAAAGGACCCTGAAATAGGAGGGATTCTGGAAACTTAAGATCTGACTTAACACCTACATACATATTTTGGCTCTCAGAAATGTCTGTCAAATGGCACAGCAATGTAAGAGGTGCTATCCTTCATAAAAGGCTAGTTTAAAAAGAATACTGTATATTATCTGTATAATATATTAATATATACAATACACAATATATGCATGGATGTATTAACACATATGAACATGTATGTATACATAGAAAGCATGTGTGTATATTGATTTGTAGAAGTATACATGTGCATAGATATAATGATTTTATGTAATTGTTCTTTATCAATTTCATTGATTTTTTTCCCTTGAGACAAATTTCTAGGTTTATTTACTAGCTCAATGGTTTTCTTATATTCAGTTTTATTGATCTCAATTTTAATTTTTAGGATTACTAATTTGGTGTTTACTTGGGAATCTTTAATTTGTTCTTTTTCTAGTGTTTTACTTGCATTCCCAATTCACTGATCTATTCTTTCTATATTTTATTAATATAAACATTTAGAGATATACATTTTCACTAATTACTGTTTTTGCTATATCCCACAGGTTTTGGCATGCTGTCTCATTATCATTCTCTTTTATGAAATAATTTATGGTTTCAATAATTTGTTCTTTCACCTAAAATGTGATATCTTATAGAAAAATAAATATGTACAATGAATACAATTTGGTATGCAAACACACATCTGGTTGTCATTGTCACTTCTGTGACTTCAAAAGAATTGAGAGTTTGTAGTGAGAAAATTCCTCTATCAATATAGGTAATTATTTTCTTTCTAACTTAAAGTTTTAAAGTATTGTCTAATCACAAGCAATACTTAGACCTGTCTTTGCTGAAACCAAGGACAGCTCCATACTACTCACCACAGTTCTTTTCAATATATGTGTATGTGCATGGGCACACTCCATATTTTCTAAGATCATCCATCATATCTATCTAGTGTGGGTGAATCTATGTATATATCCCTTTCTCTATATAGATATCTATATTTATCAATAAAATATAGGTATAGGCATCACAATTAATAAATATTTCACTATAAATATATAAATTGGGGGCAACTGGGTATTTCTATGAACTGAGAGCCAGGCCTAGAGACGAGAGGTCCTAGGTTCAAATTTGGCCTCAGAAACTTCCCAGCTGTGTGACCCTGGGCAAGTCACTTAACCCCCATTGCTTAGCCATAACTGCTCTTCTGCCTTAGAAACATCACACAATATTGATTCTAAGACAGGAGGGAAGGGTTTGAAATATATATTTATATACAAAGATTAGAGATGGAAAAATATGTTTGTATATATATTTGCATAGCTATATATACTATAATGTACTCGTTCCTACAATGCATAGACATATATGTTTATGCATCTTTTATATATGTATGCATGCATTTATTTACATATAATATAGCCCATACCTATGCATGGGTATAGATATGTGTACATATGTGTATATATACACATCTATGCATGCATGTATTTTATAGTTATATATGGAATCAAGGGACAACTTAGGCAGATCTTATAGTACTAGTTTAGCTCAAAAGTAATAAAGGCCTCACTTCTGATAGGGTTGATATGATCAAAGAAAAGATAGACAAAAAATTGTTGTAGAGGCAGAAGAAATAAGAATTGATTCTAATTGCACATGAGTGGCAAGGGAGGTGAAGCTGACATTAAGATTATGAATCTGAAAGAAGCTGTAAAGATCATAGTATTCTCAACATGAAAGTGGAGGAGGACAAGGATTAGGAAGACATATTCCATCTGAGGTAAGGAAAGGACATCCAGCTGGCTACGTCTTCAGACAATTGGCAAGATTGGAATAGAATTCAGGACACAAATCAGGGGTATGTATGTAGGTAGAGAAGTTGTCTCTATAGAGATTATAATTATTCCAGGAGATGACAAAGGACCAATTATAAGGAGAGAAGAGAAGAGGAATTAGTACAGAGTCTTAGGGAGGATTCTGGCCTATGGGGAAAAAGATGCATGATGCTTCAGCAGTGGAGTGTCCAGACAGGTAGAAGTGTTGAGACGGTGACACAATAAGCAGGGAAGGGCATTATCCAAAAGGAGTGGAGTGATTACCAGTCTCAAGAGCCACAGAAAAATCAAGGAGAATGAAGAGTGAGCACAGGCTGTTCTACAGAATATAGTTAAAACATAGTTGGTAACCTTGGAGAGACAAGTTTTAATGAAGTGGCAGGGTCAGAAGACAGATTTCAATGGCTTGAGAAAGTGAGTGAAAAAAGAAAAAATACAAATGAAGGACTATAGCTTGAGGGAGAGTTAAGGGATGTTTTTTTTTTTTTTAAGGACAAGCAAAATAATACATGTAAAATGTAACAAAATAGACTTCAAGCATAAGGGAATCAGTATCAGATTCTAAGAAACTGAAATTTTGCCACATGCATTAAAATATTAATACTGATTAGTCATATTTAAGAATATCAAATTTCAATTAAAACCAGGAAAATGGAAAAAAAAGCAAAGATAACTACATAGTTACAAAAAGAATTTTATATTTCCATCGGTGGGAATTTTGTTTTCATTTGTCATTTTATTCCTCATAAGCTAATAGAAAGAAAGAATAGATGATGATTTACTTAGTCACAATGCACAAATATATGGCTTACATCAATTTTCCAAGAATAAGAGTAAGTTAAATGGTCACTAAGGATATTGAAAAAATGTGTCTCAGGAAAATCAATGCTAAATTAAAATGCTTCTTTTTGAGACTTCTTTTTAGAGGTCTTAAGCTATTCGTTTCAATGAGATTTCAAAGTTATCACCTTTACTTCTTGAGAGGAAATATAGGAGAAAGTCAATTATATTGACATGTTTGACCCTTAAAGATAACCAGTCTTTAAAAAACAAAACTGTCCCCCAATTCCCCCACCCAAAGGCATTTGCAAAGACAGCTATCTAAGATATCAATGATTTAATTTTTTCAAAATGTTTAGTTGTGGTTAGGGATTAGGGGACTTGGTTTCTAATTCTAGGTCTGAGAGTTCCTAGCTGTAGAGTAACCTATCTTCTCCATCTTCAAATTTTCCTAGAGCCCACTTTATGAATTTCTCCTTTTCCCCTATCAGTGCTTCCCTTGTTTATACTCATTTAAATGTTTGACTGACCTAATCTCTATCCCATTCATCCACAAATAGAACATAAGCTCCATGAGGAAAGAAACCAATGAAATCTTTGTCCCTAATCAATATTAAACTTATTGTCCTTTTACTTCAATTTATTCACTGGCCATATGGATATATTAAAAACCTGCTTTAACAACTTGAAGTTTGTCATAAGTATAAGATGAGAGCACAGGCTTAGAACTCAGAGACATCTCAGAGATCATCTCATTCAAATCCCTAATGACAGATGAGATCAAAGTTGAATAACTTTAAATGGTTTGCCAAGTAGTGAATAGTAGAACCAAGACTTAAACCCAACACTTCATAAACCAAATTCAGTATCTTGCCAATGCACTGCCTCTCCCAATATTATTCAATGGCATTAGCTTTTGGAGAAAAATTTTCCTTTAAATTACTGAAATTATTGTATGCATTTTCATTGGTTACCTACTGGACACATCACAATACAGTGTCAAAATTTCAGATATGACAAGGAATACTGAATATATATCCAGAATCCCTACCATATCTAGCAAAGGGAAAATTGCAATAAGATTAAAAATTGACTATGTTGGCAAAGGGCAACATTTTTGAGTTTGAAACCAAACTAAGTGTTCCTGCAGCTTTAACAACAGCTTCTTTGCTCATCAACATAATCATGTTAATGTTTTCATTAGAAATTAGGGTCCTGCAAAAGAGCAACATTCTTCTTCCCATATGGATTAGTCTTTTGAGAATAGTCCCAAAGTGGGTGTTTGTTCCCAAGAGCTGTCTGCACAAATTTTTGAAGAAAACTAGATCAATGAATCAAGCCATCAAAAATATGTATTAAGCATATTTTAATCTTTTAAATTCCGCAGATCCCAATAAAGGTAAAAGTAATCCCATTTTAATGGGATAGACAATGTGAAAAGTTCATAAAAGATAAATACTGAGTAAATGGGAAGCCATCTTGGAGTGTTAGGGACTAACAGTTGGGGGAATCAGTTAAGACCTTTTATAAAAGGTGGGACTTAAGCTGAGAATTGAAGAAATCCAAAGTAGCTAAGAAGAAGAGGTAAGGAGAAAGAGAGAGGAGAGAGACAGAGGTAGAAAACAAACATACTCATGCAAAGGCATGGAATTAGGAGGTGTGTTAAGGGAGGAAGAGACAGTAAGCCAGTGTAGCAGCTTGATGTTAGCATAAATGAAACAGATTTAAGTGTAAGAATATTAGAAAAATAGAATTACATATGACCGAAAATTAGCACAAGAGTATGGGGAAGATAAAAACTTTGCCCTTAAAGAGGTTATATGGATCTCATTATTAGAATAACTTTCCTCCCCCCTTACATCTTTATTGTCCCCATCGTCATACCTCATAAAATAATTGAATGAAATACTCTGTGTCAACCCAGGCAATTTTAATGCTTGCTTTATGGGGAAGGCGGAAGGGACTTTAGGGGGAGGCTAGTGTTGAAGTTTCCCTTTCAACCAATCTCATACTCTATTACACATCTTTATTCATGACAAATTAAAAGCTATTATCACCACAGACTAGTAACAGATTTAATGCCCACAGTGCATTTTAAAATAAAAAGGAACAATTTCCCCCATCATAATGGAGGCGGAATATTGGTCTCATTACAATATTTATCATCTCTTCTATTTGTTGCACATTGACAGCACAATGAGTCAGTACTGTATGATATAGAAAGCCGCCTACCATCGTTGCCCCAGGGGTTTACAGTCTAATGGATAGCAATTTTAAATTTAGCATACACAAGATCCAGAGGAAGCCATATGAAATCCTTTGGGATCAGGAAAATGTCATAATAAGTGGAAGTGTGAACTGATGGATAGTGCACTGAATGTGGTATTCTTTTAGTGAAAGAGGATCTAAATTAAACTAAAAAGACCAAGCTAAGCTAAAGGCTTGCCTCTTGTCCTCTCTCATTTAGATCATATAATTTCCCAGAGCATTTACAAAGACTTTTCTTTGTGATTTGTAAAGTCTTTGGCTTTTGAATGGCTTTGAATCTAGAAAAGAAGCACAGAAAATGCATGTTTTCCTCTTTTTTTTTCAAAATAGAAGGTTGAAGCTTCAGAAAGTTAAAGCAAGATTACACAGGCTTTTAGAATAGAAAGTAAGTGGTTCATACATATATAAAATAAAGTAAGTCTTCATATATAATCTATAACCATAGAGGGGCAATGGAATGAGGGCCAGGCTTAGAGGTAGGTGGTCCTGGTTTCAAATCTGGTCTCACATTTTGTAGTTGTATGACCATGGGTAAATCACTTAATCCACATTGCCCAGTCCTTACCACTTTTCTGACTTCAAATCAAAACACACAGAAGGTAAGGTTTTTTTAAAAATAATCTATAATTATGTAATATATAATTTCCTCCTGACTACTACATGAATTTCAAACATCTCCCTGATTTTCAGAGCCCCTCATTATGTGACTCTATTCATAAGGCCATATTTTTTTATTATTCTCTCAATGCTTCTTCCATTGTTTTCTTCCTGTCATTCTCATTCTCCTTTTGTTACTCCATTACTCAAAACTTGAATATCCTCCCTTTGTTTGTATTTCTTTGTATCCCCCACAGCACATAGTAGGTGCTATAAATGCTTGCTGATAGCAGGATTATTTCCTGTTAATGACAAAACAAATAAATTTTCATTTCTCATGAAATTTGGGGGTCACATGGACAATGTCAAATTGAAATGTATATTGTAATTAACTAAAGGGTTATGGAGTTTTACTGATGTTGACTAGTTTTCTGTAGTCCAAATGTATTTAACTGAGACATACTTATTGTATAATAATTATTTGAAACCTTAATAACAGAGGGGAAAAAACAACAAAAATTATTCCACTGCAATTAATTCAAACAGACAGGCTAACCTAAAAATATATCACAATAATTTACAAAATACCCTTGAAGCATATATGCATGTACATGCACACACATATACAGATACCTCTACATACATATCTACATGCATATATATTTATAAAAGCTGATTTTGGTAGGAGTAGGTCAAATTTATATAAAATACACAAAAAACCTACCTTGAGATGATAACCAGAGAGATGAGAGATGACAATCTTATTTATTGTAAATGGCTTTCCTTTCCATTATCCTTTCCTCATACTATGCTTTGAGGAAGGGAACAATCTTTTTTTTCCTTATGAAATTGGGATCCAGAAATACTGATACTGATCAGAGACAAGGAAGGATAGCTAAATGTACAAAGAGGTGCAATCTAGTATAATCTTGCTCAACTTAGGACATCTAGTCACTTTGT
Source organism: Monodelphis domestica (assembly GCF_027887165.1). Classification (NCBI taxonomy): domain Eukaryota; kingdom Metazoa; phylum Chordata; class Mammalia; order Didelphimorphia; family Didelphidae; genus Monodelphis; species Monodelphis domestica. Next base: position 63,116,939 of record NC_077234.1, read on the forward strand.
AGAGAATCAGCACCAAGTCTACAGAATTGTGACAAAATTGGTAATGACTGAGAGGCTCAATATGTCTGAGTCACTATCTCTTGTGAAAATTTCCCAGAAAATCACAAGAATTGGTACTTCCTCTTTTTTTGCTGTTCATTGACCACAGTAAATCTGGAGGCCAAAACATTCTTTCCTATACACAAATAACATATTCAAGTCTATAAGAAATTTGGATAATTTGTTTAGCTCCTTGAAAGATGCTATATGTATATGTAAGTGGCACATTAAATTATATTTTCAACCTATCCCAGAAAGGCAACTCCAATTTGTGAATTTTTTTTCTTTTAAATAGTCAAATATGGATAGCATTCTTTCTCATATGTCCTTCAGAAATATCCTGGATCACTGCATTGCTGCTAGTAGAGAAGTCCATTATATTCGATTGGGCCACAGTATATCAGTCTCGGTGTACAATGTTCTCCTGGTTCTACTCCTCTCACTGCATCAATTCCTGAAGGTTGTTCCAGTTCACATGGAATTCTTTGGGCACAATAGTATTCTGTCACCAACATATACCACAATTGGTTCAGCCATTCCCCAATTGAAGGGCATTCCCTCATTTTCCAATTTTTGGCCACCACAAGGAGCACAGCTATGAGTATTCTTGTACATGTCTTTTTCCTTATTATCTCTTTGAGGTACAAACCCAGCAGTGCTATGGCTGGGTCAAAGGGCAGACAGTCTTTTAGTGTCCTTTGGACATAGTTCCAAATTGCCTTCCAGAATGACTAGATCAATTCACTTCACCAGGACTTATGAGAAAGAACACTATCCATATTCAGAGGAAAATCTGTGGGGGTAGAAACACAGAAGAAAAACAACTGCTTCATCACATGTGTCAATGGGGATATGATTGGGGTTTTAAACTCTAAATGATCATCCTAGTGCAAACATCAATAATATGGAAATAGATCTTGACCAAAGACACATGTAAAACCCAGTAGAATTGTGCATTGGATATTGGAGGGGGTTAGGGATAGGAGAGAGAAAAACATGATTTTTGTTATCCTGGAAAAATGCGCTAAATTAATCAATTAAATAAATTTAAAAAAAGAAAATTTAAATTTAAAAAAAAAGAAAATTAAAAAAAAAAAGAAAAAAGTCAAATATTAAATCATTTTCCCCAACCATCTGCATTTATAGGTTGTGAAAATGAATCACAAAGCACTTTTTGGAATTCCCCAGAATTACAAATTAGTCAGTGGAAGAGATAAGAATTAATCCATGTGTCTTCAGTATCATGATTCTTAACCTACTGATACCTCTATTACACTACAAATAGTCTTCTCAAACCAAAGGAAAATTCATAACAACAAAATATTTGAAATTTCTATAGCATTTCAAATCTTACTAAGCACTTCATATACAGTATCTCACAACAATTCTAAGTGGTAACATATGATTGCCCTCATTTTACAAATAAATACATTGAAATTCAGAGAGAGAAATAATTTATCCAAGGTTATAAACTACAAAGTTTGTCCAGTTTTGAAGACAGAATTTCCTTACTCCAAGTCCATTGTTTCATTTACTAAGCCAAGCCATCTATCATGAAATACATTTTAAGTGAATTTTAAACAAAGCTTTCTGAATACAAAATTCTGGGCCCATCTCTCTCTCTCTCTCTCTCTCTCTCTCTCTCTCTCTCTCTCTCTCTCTCTCTCTCTCTCTCTCTCTCTCTCTCTCTCTCTCTGTCTCTCTCTCTCTCTCTCTCTCTCTCTCTCTCTCCCTCTCCCTCTCTCTCTCTCTCCCTCTCCTCTCTCTCTCTCTCTCTCCCTCTCTCTTTCCCCTCTCTCTCTCTCGTTTAACTGCATCCCAACTTGTAACAAAAAACTACAATATCTCAATGAACAGCCAGACAGTGCCCATGTCTCAGAAAGAAATATGTCCCTTTCAAAGAATTTGTGTATAGAAGTATTATAAAAACCACACATAGACTAATAGACCTAGAGTACAGCTCATATGACTTGTGGGAAGTAGGTCACTTTGGAAAAGGAAATATTTATATTGCTAATTTAAAAATCTTCTCCCTGATAAGTTGAAGAGGTAGAGGAAGTAATGAAGGGAAAGAAATATTCACATAGAGTCAGCAATTTGTGAGATAATTCAGAACAAAGGAAAAATGGTGTTTGTTTCTTAGCTAGAAGGTATGAGAGTTAAGAAAAAGGTATTTGTGTATTTAAGTAATATATCACTTATTTAAAGGGGTAGATATGAGCAGATAGGAAAATATCAATTAAAAAAAGTAATTCATGCCAGGGTGGGGAAAAGCACAATTTTATATTATTTTTGCTTTAATATCCAGAGTGTTGCAGAATCAAACTGCACCAAATCATTCTCTTACTGGCTTGAAATTAATTCAGATCACCAAATATTTAGAAAGCCTTCAACAAATGAGTAGTTTGAAAAATACACGATACATAGTGCTAGAAGCAAACCCTGATTTTATATACAAAGACAGCAATGAAGCAAATAGTATCTGTCCTCAAAGAACTTCAGTTTTTCTGTGGGAAAGAAATTAGAGGGGAACACCATACCCACAAACAAATACATATAAAGTATATACAAAACAATTTCAAGATGGAATGATAATGATTATGGGAGTGAGAAGGTTGTTGGGTCAGGGAGAAGATTTCATGTACCATTCAAAATCATTAGAAATGCTCTTCTTTCAGAAGGAAATTATGTCCTGTTTTTAACAAACTGATAGATGACACAGTGGATTGAACACTGAGCCTTGAGTCAGGAAAATCAGTCCAAATTTGACCTTATACCAGTAATAGCTATGTGACTCTAGACACTCTCTGCCTTAGTTTTCCCTACCACAAAATGGGGATAATAATAGCATCTACCTTCTCTGCTAGTTTTGTGAATCAAATGAGATATCTCTAAAGTGCTTAACACAATGCCTAGCATATGATGATTAATAAATGCTTATTTCCTTTCTTTTCCTTCCTCTTCTCTTCTCTTCTCTATATTTTCATGACTCCTCCAATCCTCATTGTAGTCCATTATTTGGGGGCACTTAAATGTTCTTTTTCTTTCACTCTTGCCTTCTATCTTAGAACCAATATTAAGTATCCATTCTAAGGCAGAAGAACAGTAAGAGCTAGGCAATTGGAGTTAAATGACATGCTCAGGGTCTCACAGCTATGAAGTATTGAAGGCCAGATTTGAACCCAGGTTCTTTCAACTTCAGGCCTGAATCATTATTCACTGAACCACCTAGATGTCTTCACTTAAATGTTCTTTGAATTGATTAATATTTATTCCTTGTTAACCAATATTTATTACTCATTCATTTCAATTAGATAAGCATATATCAAGTGTCTATTATTGGCAAAGTATTTTCAGGTATAAAGCCAAAATACAAATCAAAGGAGATTTGTGGTATAGGAGTTTATATTCTGCTGAGGGCCTCTACAATGTATATGTGAATCAAAAGGATATACAATGTAATTTCAGCAGGGGAAGAAAGCCAAGGCAGGAGAAGAGTATAGAAGTGCTTGGTGTAAAAGGTGATATACAAGTTGAGACTTGAGGAGAGCAAGGGATTCTAAGATGAAGAGTGGTCTGGGAGAGTATTCCAGCCATGGAAAATAGTCTGTGCAAAGGCAAACAAGTAGAAGAGGAAATATACTTGACAAGAGAATTGTCTGGAAAGAAAAATATGAGAGGGAAGGACACAAGAAAACAAAGGACAGAACCCTAATTCAAATAATATCTGTCTATCTATCTATCTATCTATCTATCTGTCTCTATTTTTTCTGTCTATCTAGTTGTCTGTCTTTCTGTCTATTTACCCATCTATTCCCTCCTATCTCTCTCTTTCTCTGTCTGTCTGTCTGTCTAACTTTGTCTCTCTGTCTATCTTTCTCTGTCTCTGTGTCTTTTTTCTCTCTCTGTCTCTCTCTGTCTCTCTCTGTCTTTCTCTCTCCCTGTCTCTCTGTGTGTCTGTCTTTCTCTCTGTCTCTCTTTGTCTTTCTCTCTCTGTGTGTCTGTCTTTCTCTCTGTCTCTCTTTGTCTGTCTTTCTCTCTGTGTCTATCTCTGTGTGTGCCTTTGTCTGTCTGCTGTCTCTCTCTCTCTCTCCTTCTCTGTCTCTCTGTCTGTCTGTCTCTCTGTCTGTCTGTCTGTCTCTCTCATCTGTCTCTTTATGCTTATCATAGAGACAGAAAGAAAGATGGATACTATACATAGATAAATATATCTGAGCATACTTCCTGGCTTAAAGAAGGTGCTTTATCAGTGCATAGGGATTGATACTTGATATTTAATTATATGCAGTTTCCTCATACATGGAATGGCAATGATAATCAAAAGCACTGCATATTTTTGAGTGATGTCACTTCTACCACATCATTTACTCTCTCATATTTATCTCCCAGGACCATCAAATGATATTAGTATCACCATAAATAACCAGTCACTAAGCACCTATTTTCTCCAGGGCTCATTTTATTCAGGGCATTGGCTAGAGTCTCTTGAGAACTCCTTTAACCTGGTAAAGACATGGCATCCAACTGCAAGGAGACTACCATTTCAAAGGGGTGCCAGGGGAACTTGAATACACAGAAGTCCTGGAGAGGAAAAATAATTGTTCAAAGGCAGTCCAAGGGCTCCATAAACTTTATCATAGTTTGCTTTACAAAGAGAAAGTATAAAAAATTAAAAGTAAAATAATTGAGCAGTCAGATGGTGCAGTAGATTTAGTACTAGCAAGTCATTTAACTTCTGTTTGCCTCAATTTCCTCAATTGTAAAATGGAGATAATAAAAGCAACTAACTCCCAGGGTTATAGTAAAGATAAAATTAAACCTTGCCAGGTATTTAGAAGGTAATAAATAGATATTACCTATTATTATTATGACAATCTATAAAATTTACTTTCTTTGTTGTGCCTGTTTTGTTTTTTGGTGAGACCACAGATTTATTTTTTTTTTCTTCCTTGTGCTTCTGAGTTCATTAGGCATATGTGGGTTTTTTCTGGCTTTGTGGAAGAACAATTAGGATTCTCACCCCCCTCCTCCTTGTCTTTTTAAAACTAGCGCAGCACTTTGGAGTAGTAATACATATAATTTTGATTTACACAACATGACAGGCAATCAATGTGTGTCAGAGGAAACTTCCAACAAGAACAAAAGGGGCTTTGTGGAAGCTGGAGTTCAAGTTTTATTTTCTTGTCTCCACCTGGATATTTTCTTCTTTAAGCAAATTCCTTCTTGTTGGCATACAGGCCATGGTCAATGTAAGGAGCAGAAATGCTACCTTAGACTGACAAAAGTAAAGGAACTGACATTAATAACTAATTCTGTTCAGTCACGAAATTAATATCAGGGAAATGGGGCAAGAAAGTGAGAGAGACAGAGAAAGACAGGTAGATAGAGACAGTAAAAGACAGAAACAGAGGAAGAAGGGAATATATGTGAGAAGATTAAAGGGGGAAGAGAAACAGGGATGGGCAGATAAGAGTGACAGAGAGGGAAAGAAGGGGTTTGAAAGACACAGAGACAGACAGAGACACAAAGACAAAAAGACAGAGTGCGACAGAGATAAAGTGGTAGTGGAGAAGGCGATAAGATGGAGAGAAAGAGAAGGGAAGAAGAAAAGGGTGAAAGGAGGGAAGGGGAAAGACACGAAGTGTGAGAGAAGGGAGGAGAGAGACTGAAAGATGGAGACAGGAAGACAGAAACAGAGAGGGATTGGGAGAGGAAGAAAGAAGAATAGAAGCATGAGAGGAGAGACAGGGGTAGGAGAGAGATAGAGATAAATACAGAGAAAGAGTGAGAGAGACAGAGAACTTATGAACTTGGGAAATAAATAACCCAACTGGGAAATACAATAGGAACTCCTGCAGTTCTTTAGAGCTAATAGGGGAAAAAAGATGATCGATTCTCTATGACTAGTTATTTTCTTAGAAATACAAATATAATCCAAACTAAAATTGGGATGCAACAAAATTGGAATAGTTGTCATATACCACATGCCTTTCCTGCAGACTGATTTGTGAAAAATCTAAATAGTGTACTGGAAAGAAATTTGGAATGTGGATCAAAAGACTAGAGTTTGAATCATGACTGGTACATTTACTATCTGTTTTCTCAATCTTATTTTTTTCATCTCTTAAACAGAAATTCAAAAATATTTACCGTACCCCACAAAACCATTGGCAGGAAAGAGTAAAAAGTTCATGTGAATAATGTGCACTTCAATCAACACATTTTCTTTCCCAATATCCTAATTGTTTTCCTCCACCTCCAAAACATATGCTTGTGGCCGGGGAAATACTGACTTTCTCGATATCTAGCAATAACATAGAAGAACAATATACATCTTTTAGGCAGTGTCCAGAAATTGGAGTCAGTGAAAAACTCTCTCACAGCTTAATGGATCAAATAAAAAAAAAAGGAGAATATACTGAAGATGAAGGCCAAGTGGTGTGGTAGAGATGTACCATTGCAACCAGAAATAGTGTCACACAGATTAACATTTCTATTTCAGTGGTACAGTGGTAACAAGAGGGAGAACCAAGTGCTGGTCTTATGCCCAGGGAACCCTGGGTTCCACCATGGATGGTATGATTTGAAAGACATTTATGGCAGGAAAGGAGATACTCAGCATCCCGTTTTATGGATTATTCTTCCTAACTACATGTCTACCTTTATTGTTTCTATATTACTAAAGGATGGGCAAAGGCTATTATTAAGACCTCTAAATCTGATTCCAACAACTGGAGCAAATTTCCAACAACTCTTCCCTAGGTCAGAATCTGCTATGTTCTTTATTCAGGGTTCTTAAGTCACTGCAGAAGGATGCTACGTTGTCCCTACTCCCTCAATTTCTGACATCCTTTACAACTCTGACAATTTATGCCCACCCTAAAAGACCAGAGAAGGAAGTCTATGGGAGAGGTTTCCTGGCAAGCTCCTCACCTTCAGTTTAACCCCTAATAGATTTTCCTTCCCTGAAGTTTTAAAATAGCCACTCAAGTTTTAACTGAGAAAATGAATTTAGATGAGCAGTGTCTGGAAACAAGCCCAGAGGTTATTTCAAAGGTTATTTATGAGAAGCAAATGCCTCTGTGGAGAAAATCAGGAACATACAGAAGCAGGAATCAAGTCTACCTTAATGCTATAAGCCCAGCTCAGCAAGCCTGCAGGGCTCAGTGGCTAAAAAGGCTTGCTCCTCTTGTCTCTCTCACTATGCTATTTGCCTGGGTCTTCAGAGAATTCTTTATAGCATCAAAGCTGGAAACATTTACCTCCTGCAGAAACACTAATAGCTACCACTTCTTTTCTCAGCTCATCTACTTCCATGGCCTTGTCCCTTGGCTGTTATTTCAAATTCTGATGCTACTGAGAGAGTCAAACTCCTTGAACCCTCTTGATATTGTTAAATCTTCACTTACTATGTTTTTGTTTCAGAAATAGAATTTAATAATAACTTTCTTAAATTTGGTACTGAATTAACTTTGTGTCAAAGCAAAGGCAACCAATTGGATAAGGAGAATGGCTAGCTTCCATGTATAGTATTGGTCCTATCTTCTATTTATATATATAAATAAGAGAGTTAGATGGATAGCAAGGAAGACCAAGTCATGAAGAAGTTGGTAATGGAAACTCTGGCAGGTTTGGAAGAGGACCACACATAAAATAAAGCTCCTTCTTAGACATAAATTTCTTCATGACCGAGCCTCTTCCTCTATTGCCATTTTGCTTTCCATTTTGCTCCTCTCCATATAGATCAAGCTACACTGGACTGCTTGCTTACTTACTACACCTCATGCCACTCCATCTTGTTTCCAAGCATTTTCATGAGTTATGGTCTAAGTCTCCAATATCCATAATGCTCTATATACTCATTTCCATTTCTTATTTTCTCTTGTTTTCCTCATGACAGCTCAAAGCCTATGTCATTCAAAAAGTTTTTCTCTGTCCCCCTGGCTGATGTTTTCCCCTTTCAAATGTCCTTCCATCTATATTCTACATATCTTGCATGTACCTACTAATTTATATGTCATATACTCCACTAGAATTCATTCTCCTTGAAGGACATTGTTATTTTTTTTTTGTCTCTCGATATATTCCCAGTAGTTCTCACAGTGTCTGCCACAAATGAAGTGCTTAATAAACCCTTCAGAATGATAGATTGATTGACTCCTGACACTGATTGACTCAAACCAGCAAAGCATATATTTGCAAGTGTTTGAACACAATTCCTTTCCCTTGATTACTGGAGTATTCTTACACTTGTACACTTGTTGATTGGAGAAGAAAGTATTTGAGGGAGCCTTGATAATCCCATGGTTTTCTTTAGGATAGACAAAGCATGTCTAATGTTGTCTAGACCTATATTAAAGGAACTGTATTGAGAGAACCTCAATAGCATGAACATTTTCTGACTATTCTTGACATCCCATGTAACCCCTAGGCAACTTCTATCAACTCATTCATTAATTAATAAGCATTTATTAAGCACTTTTCTATGTCCACAACTTGCCTGAATAACTCTTTACCAAATGTTGCTTCCTCCAGGGCAATGAAAGCTTATGAGAGGATTTATTTTTAATACATTGAATTATTTCTATTTCTGAAACTCTGTTTTGAGGCTCAGACTCTTCCTTCATTCCTCTGTTCCTACAGAATTCAGAAAATGCCCTGCCCCAGAGAATCTTGCACTGTAGAAAGATGGAAGATAGAGATTGTGAGAATGAGATTCTAATTATCTAACAGGCTCAATCCAAATGCTTCTACATATATCAAAATCAAGTCCTTCAGTTAGTTCATCATTAAGAATTATTGCAGTTAAGTGACTCAATGGATTGAGATCGAAGCCTAGAGACAGAAGGTCCCAGGTTTAAATCTGACCTCTGACACTTCCTAGCTATATGACCCTGTATAAGTCAACTAACCCTCATTGCCTAGCCCCTTACTGCTCTTCTGTCTTGTAATTTCAGTACCTGGTATTGATTCTTAGTCAGAAGGCAAAGATTTTTTTTTTAAAAAAAGGATCATTGCAGTGGTCAGTCTTAACCAGGTAGAACTAGATTTACACATATTGTGGGGGTATATAATTGATTATTTGACTAACCGCCATCATTCAGGGCACAGGGAGGGCTTGAATTTTGATGGATTACCTCTTCATTGGTTATTCAACAGTTAGGGATGTCTTGAGATGCCCAAGAGAGGGGCTAAATAATAAGCTCCCCCAATTATCTATTTATGGATTTGCTTGAAGGGCCTTCCTGGTCTTTGAATGTCAACAAATGTCATTGACCAATTAGCTTATTGGTTAATACTAGACTAAACAATAAATTGATTTTCTTACACAGAAGCCAATCTCTAAGAATTTTTGTTTATTCTTAGCAAGTGAGTGGGTTACGTCACTCATCTTTAGGATATCTGACTGTTTTCTTCTAAGTCAATCAATTCAGTAGGCAAATTTTTAACATATGGCAAACACAAAACCACTCCAAGCAGTCTTTTGAAAAATGAGAAGGCTGGTCCAAACAATCACTAGGACCCTACGAGCTCAAAATACTATAAAGCTGGGAAATGGTGGCAAAAAGGCAAGGATAAATAGATGACAATAGCAGATTTTGTCTCTGTAACAGAACTCTGCCTAAAAGTTTTTGTTCTAACTAGGCATTTAAGGGAACATTATGAACAAGGCAAAGGTGGAAACATTCATATCTCTTTTCTCCTGTTCCGTGCAGACAAAGAACTCTACATTTGACTAGAGCAGTTTAGAAACAGTGACTTCCCTGAGCTTTAGGTAGTGAAATGTTCACATATCTAGTGCTTTGGTCAAACACACATACATATATACACACATATACTCATATACACATACATATAATTACCTTTTCAAAATAATTACTCATTAATGAGGTTCTCTGAATTTTTTTTAAAGTATGTGTATGTAAGGGCAACTAGATGGTGCAGTCAATAGAACACCAAATCTGGAGACAGGATGTCCTCATTTCAAATGTGACCTCAGATACTTCCTAGCTATGTGATCCTGGGCAAGTGACTTAACCTCCATTGCCTAGCCCTTATTGCTCTTCTGCCTTGGAATCAATACCTAGTATTGATTCTAAGATGAAGGTAAGGGTTTTAAATCTTTTTTTTAAAGCATGACTATGTTTCCTCATAGTCCTCCCCCAAAATTGAATATTAATTTCTTAAATTAAAAAGAAATTCCTTATATGAATTTCCACTTGTTATGACTAATCCAATTATGGCTCAAAGGATATGAATCTTACACTGAAAAGAACAAAATATACCTTGTCATTCCTTATAGCATCTCCACATTTTAAAGTTCAGTTGGGAAGTGTAGTTAGGAGAAAGAAATGCTTATTTTTAATATTATATGAAACAAGGTACTTTGAAATGCTTAGGAACACTTCATCATTTCTGAATTTGTAGGATTATATTTGTTGGGCTCATATTTATGAAATACTCCCTGAAATAGTGCCCATTTGGACCTTTGCTTTTGCAGGTTATTTTTCTTCTTTATGTTTTATTTAAAAGTAAAAAATACTTTGAGAATGGCAGTACTTTTTTAAAGACTGAATTCCTTCCAAAAAAAGTACTCAGTGTTTGAAACTCTTTGTTAAGGAACAGACAATTTCACTTAAAAAGTAGCTGTTAAAGAGAAAATATTAGACTAAAGTATTTATAAATTTCAAAAAACACTGTAATTTGTTTTTTTAAGTCAATTCATTTAAATGTCCCCAAACCAAACCTTAAAGGCAATATGACTGAAATCATTCAAAATACTTAAAAATAATTCATCAATTGTTGAAGTTGTTGATAGGTTGTCACCTATATTTTATTCACAAGAAGAGATCATGTCCATAAATATACCAGAGCAACATGTTTGTTTCCTACCAATGTCTCTCTCTCTAAACATCAGCCATTTTCTTTTCAATGAAAAGATTAAATATTTACCAGCTGTCTGAGGAAGCCCGGAATATTCCATAGATGCCATGGACAAACGGGTCAATTGACCTCGTTCTTCCTCGATATTTCATTTCATCCATTTTTCTTCTCGCCTTTGCGTGCCTTTCATTTACAAGTATATTGAGATTTGTTTACCTACGCCAGCTGCTCTAGGGTGGAGTAGGCATGGGGAAAAGTGTCATCAAGGGAATTTCACTAGGAAACGTTGTGAAAGAGGATTGAGTTTCAACTCAAAAGCTGATTATACTCAGAGGGCCAAAAGGTGAATCGCAGAAGAAAAGTAAGAACTTAAAATAACTTGAAGATGGGCAAGGAGACTATTTTAACCTGAGACATAGTGAAAAAGATAAAAGGATGGATATTAAAGGCAGTGATATTAAAGGAAGAGATCCCTAAAAATTCAGAGACCTCTGAAATGCACCTCTTTGAAATTACCTCATTTGAAGTGTGATATTCCCCCATCATTAATAACTATTTTCCTCTTGAGTTTAATAGAACTTTGTAGGCATGATAAAAGAAAATGACAAATAAGTTGCTTGTAACCCATGAAACCTGGAATGGCAACAACTTAGAGCAACACTGACTCCCAAACAAAACCAAGATAGTAGAAGAGTTGAAAGCTAAATTGCTGTGTATTTGGCCTTTATGGAACTATTTATTCTTCAATTGTCTCTTGACATTTTTTAAATATAGACCAACCAACTGAAAATGATTGAAGGGCTTTAAAAATTTTCAGTATATCTATAAGAAGACAGAAGGTATTTGATAATAATAATAAAAAAAGAATGTTGAAAAGGTATGAACTTTCTATAGTTCATCACATGGATATATTTGGGTCTAAAGTTTACATAATATTCAAACTTTATCATTTTTATGGTTCCCAAAGAGAGACATTATATTGGCTAAAAAAAATAAAATATGTAGCTTTTACATTAGGAATATATAAGCATGCAAAGAAAAAGAAAAAATAGATATTCTGCATTCCACTCACTACATTTTTCTAAAGGTTTAATTCTATGATTTAATGTCCGGATCACTAAGTACATATACCAGAAAGGATTCCTTCATCGCTTATAGAGAAATGAACAGCTAGTTAGGTAAAAAGATGTTAGCTAGCTAGATGGATAAATGAATAAACAAGTAGAGAGAAAGATATGCAAATGTGTTAATAAATACATGAAGAAAGAGGTCAGAAGGACAATTCAAGAACTGCTTAAATGTTTCCTTCCTTCCTGTGAACTGTTCACCACTTCATTATTCAACTCAATTTAGGAAATATTTCTTAAATATGAACTATGAATCCAGGATGTATGCCATTTGCTATGCAGGATACAATGAAGTTTAAGACATCATCTCTGTTCTTTAGGTTGGAATTTATGATTCCTATTAGGGAAACAAGATAAATACACACCAGAAAAATATAATAATTATTAATTGTATGAATATGTATTTGTAATTATAAATATAATAGCAGTTGTTCAAGGAAAAATCTGATTTTGTGATGATTCATCTAAATCCAATTGAAGTTATACAGGTATACCTTGTACCATTGAAAATGTTGGCCCTATGCCCTTGCTAAAAAATATAGGAGACTCTTTTGCTCCTTGGAACCTTAGGACAAGATGATTTTCAACTAAGACCTGGCAGACAGAGAAAGGGGTTGGAGTGGGGCAGGGTAGGGGAATTTGTTCTAGCATAGTTAAAAAGAGCATGCCATACAAAGATTAATATTTTGGGTTATTATTTTTTTAATTTCCCACATTTTTATCTTCCTTAGACTTCAAGACTAGAAGAAAGCTACAAGAAGTAGGGAATAGGAAGCAGGAGAAAGGATGGAAATTTCTCTGAACTCCCCCTCCACACACACACACACACACACACACACAACATATGTTGACATAGGAGAATCATATGACAAGCAGATTCAGCTTTCTCAAGGTGAACTTGAGAAAGAAGCTTGGGAACTTCATTTCCTGACATCAAAGAGCCAAGACTAGAGACTAGCTATCCTAAAAAGGAATATTTTCAGTTTGAGGGACTCTCAAATTTGCAAGACACCAAGGGTCCCTGAGTGCAAACAGTGATACCTCTCTCTCTTTTTTATTTTTTTTATTTTTATTTTTATAAACCCTTACCTTCCGTCTTGGAGTCAATACTGTGTATTGGCACTTGGATTGGCTCCAAGGCAGAAGAGTGGTAAGGGCTAGGCAATGGGGGTCAAGTGACTTGCCCAGGGTCACACAGCTGGGAAGTGTCTTTGGCCAGATTTGAACCTAGGACCTTCCATCTTTAGGCCTGGCTCTCAATCCACTGAGCTACCCAGCTGCCCCCACCTCTCTCTCTTTTTAAAAAATTTAAATTCACAACTTTTATTCATTGAAAGAAGTCACATTTATTAAAAAATATATTTGGGGACTATTGGGTTTTTCTGTCTATTCTTCCTTTCCTTATTTTAAAATTTTTATTTTTAAATCTTTTTCTATGTTTTTATGATACATTTTCTTTCCCTCCCTCCTCCCAGACCTGATAAGTAATTCCACTAGGCTGTACAAATGTTATCACTTGATACCTATTTCCCTATTGTTCATTTTAGCTATAGAGTGATTTTTAAAAGATTGGCACCTAGCTCTTAAAGAGATAATTCCTCAATTTAAGAGAATTCCTCAGTTTTGGGGTTTGTTTGTTTTGGAGGAAGATGAGAGCAACAAACAGAATCAGAAGCATGAAGCAACTGAAGGAACAAAGCTATCCATGGCAAGAGGGACTATAAAATTTGGTCAAGGAAATTCCACACCAACAACTCATTATTACTATTATCATTCAAAGACATTTTATTTTCCCAATTACATGTACTAACAATTTTCAACATAGGGTTTCCAAAATTACAAGATCCTAATTGTCTCCCTTTCTCCTTCCTAGAGTTGTTAAGCAACTTGATCCAGGCTATACTCCTATTATCATGTGAAACTTACTCCAAACTAAAACTGTAAATTATCTAACGTGACTGACTTCATCATTTCTTTCTCTGGAGGTGGATAGCATTCTTTGTCATAAATCCTTCAAAATTGCCCCAGATCATTATATTTCTGAGAGTAGCTAAACCTTTCACAATTGTTCATTGTACAATATTACTATGTTTAATGTTCTCCTAGTTAGTTCTGCTTCTTTCATTCTATATCACTTTCTGCAGGTCTTTCCAGTTTTTTTCTGAAATTATTTTGCTTGGCATTTCTTACAGCACAATAGTATTCCATTATCAACATGTGTCACAATTTGTTCAGCCATTCTCCAATTGATGAACATTTCAATTTCCAATTCTTTGTCATCACAAAAATAGCTGCTATAAATATTTTTGTACAAGTAGGTCCTCCCCCCTCCTTTTATGATCTCTTTGGTACACAGACCCAGTATTTATTTTACAGGATCAAAAGGTCTGAACAGTCTTATAGTTCTTTAGGCATAGTTCCAAATTGCCCTCCAGAATAGTTAGATCAGTTCACAACTCCACCAACAATGTATTAGTATTCCAATTTTGTCACAGCCTCTCCAACATTTCTCATTTTCCTTTACTGTCATATCGGTTAATCTGATGGCTATGAGGTAGTAACTCAACAACAGTGGGTCCATTTTTACCTCTGTTCTATCTTAACATTACTCAACAACTTTTGGGGAAATAGAAATCAAGGATATCATGTCACCATTATGTGAAGTACTTATTTATTTACCTCACTGCTAGAACCATCTCCACAGATAAGAACAAGCCTTTTAAAAAACTTTATCCAGCTAGGTCTCAATTGGTGCAATTAATGAATTCTGTAAATTGAATTTGAGTTAACATTATTCAGTTATAAGTAAATTAAGCCATTGGTTCTAGCCTCTTAGAAATATCAGTGGAAATTCTAATAATATGACCACTGCAGGGGATTCATATTTTTACACTATTTGGAACTTCACCATCTAGAGTCACTTATACTTAAAAGAAGTTAAATGACTTAGCTACTAAGGGTCAGAGAAGGGATATGAAACCATACCTGCTTGGCTGCACCCTAGTAATATGCCTTTTTTGTATTCTGCCTTTCTGTATAGTTATTGGATAATATTTTTGTTCAGCAATATTTCTGACTAAAATGTATTTTTGTATGGAGAAAAATGGATAATACTACTTATATTCTTAATTTTCTCAGGTATTCTATGTTATTTCTCTTTTTCCATTAAAAGATGTGAAATTGAAATAATTCTGAAGCTTTCATTATGGTCAAATAGATTTCTAAAGATTTACCAACTTTTGAAAGAAAAGGATCAAGATGATGACTAACTTGTCTTTCTATTTCTTTTCTATTTTTTGAATATTTCATCAAAATTGACATTTCTATAAGATAAATCACTCCCTACAGACTGACTTGTCTAGACAAGCCAAGTGGCCTGTACACCATTGTGACAAACATTTTTAGATAATGTAGTTTATTTTTTACATTGAGTGTGAATGGGATAATTTAGAAGAAATGAAACTAATTCACATCATCTCAACCCATTGACCCTGATATTATTTTAGGGGTTTATAATTACACCTTAATAAAGATATCCTGTGTCTCATATTTTTAATAAATTATACAGGTAGGGTCTCTCATTTCAACATTAGGGGAGAACTCATGAGGTGGCATTGTATCGCCCAATGAAAATAGCAACCCATTTATGACATACATAGTAGAAAAGTCATTGGGAATTTTCCAAGCAATTAATCTCAAATTATAAAACTCAGGATTCCAGAATTGACTTATTCATATAGAGTTTAATATATGAAGAGTTCTGTGAATTTCACCCAGAAGTAATTCATTTTATGATGGTGACATCCCAGAAATCTAAAACTAAGGAAGAATAACTCAGACATCACCAGACTGCTTAGAATATTGGATGCAAGTTTACTTTTGGAATGGACTTGAAATTGGGAATATGGATATGGAAATTAAATAATATTCTGGATAAGTGATGATGAGAAAATCATTACAATAAAAGAAGAAATAACTTTTGGGAAAGAATAATAAAATGTAACCTAGAAGTTCTGAGAAATTCAAATGCTTTCTTTGTAATTAGAAATTAGCTTAATTAAAACTTTAAAATTTTTGAGTTCTACCCACAAGGAAATAAAATAAAACTCCCAGTTACCACATAAGGTGATGGCACAGAGAAATGTTTTTGTTGCAGAGCACATGAATTTTAAGAGAAACTACTTGGACACTATATATTTTCACAATACATTGTAACGTCTCCAAAAAAGCTATTAAGTAGTATTATGTTGGCTGCAAATAGAGGGAGTCATTAAAACTTGGATCTTTGACATTCTATGTGGTAATGTCAATGACTTATTGCTAAGCAGATGGTATAGAATGCATTCTAAGTATTTGAATGTGACATATTTATAGTGGAACAAATATTTTAGGTTTATACAGTTTTGTATTCATGTAATAAATAAAATTATGAGTATTTTTATATAGGTAGGCATAAATAGGTGACTTTGAACAGAAATTAACTCACTCTAATTGAAAAGGAAATGGCCTGGTTTCGCTTTCCATTCAAGTTATACCAAATTAAAAATGATTAATTTGATAATAGTGGACCATTGTAATCAAGTTTCATTTGGGCTTCAGTTTCCATAGTCTATGACTAAATATATAGTCTGTATTACTCTCTAATAATTTTTGCACAACCTCTTTTACTAGTGTCTCTTTTTGTTCTAACTATTTAATTAAGGGTGCGGTTTCAGGCTCTGGCACAGACCTCAGTCATTTCCCTGGTTATTCAAATCAAATTGCTCATCTCTGATTGGGGTTTGAGTACAGAGGGCTCAGTAACCCTGACCTCTCAACCAAGTGCCAAAAGTGTACTTCCTTCCAGATTTTTGGATATATTAGTAACATCTCAGATTAAATGTGGCAGAAGCAAAACACCTGTTCCTTTTTCTCTTTTGTTTGAATCAACCTCTTTCTCTGGGTCTCCAGCATACAACATTCCATCTAGTCCCCATGAAACTTGATAAAGTCACATTTCCTTCCTTCCTTCCTTCCTTCCTTCCTTCCTTCCTTCCTTCCTTCCTTCCTTCCTTCCTTCCTTCCTTCCTTCCTTCCTTCCTTCCTCCCTCCCTCCCTCCCTTCCTCCCTTCCTCCCTCCCTTCTTCCCTTCCTCCCTCCCTTCCTCCCTCCCTCCCTTCTTCCTTCCTTCCTCCCTTCTTCCCTTCCTTCCTTCCTTCCTTCCTTCCTTCCTTCCTTCCTTCCTTCCTTCCTTCCTTCCTTCCTCCCTTCCTCCCTTCCTTCCTTCCTTCTTTCTTTCCTTTCTCTTTCCTTCTTTACTTTCTTACCACCAGGCTTTTGTGCTTAATATGATTTTTATTCTTAGTCATAATACTGGAACATTTCTTTTTCTTCTCTATTCTCATTACTATTTGTCCTTTCAGTTGTTGTGGTTCTTTTTAATCAAAGTATGAAGTTTGTTATAGAGGGTTTTAGCTACCTCCAAACTGCATTATTAAAAAACTATCTATCTTAATCTCTCTGACCCCAAGTTTTCCTCTTTTAGCTGAGGTTAGTATAATAGGACTTAAAATTGAAAAGGACTTACCAGGACAAAAGAAAGAAAAAAAAAGATTTTTAAATGCATACTATGTGTCAGATAATGCATCAAATAATTTATAAATATTATATCATTTGTTTCACAACAATCCAAAGAGATATGTGCTATCACTATCCCCATTTTATAGTTGAGAAAACTGAGGTAGATAGAATTTAAGTGATTTGCCCAAGGTCACACAACTAGAAATGAATCTGAGGATAGATTTGAACTCTTAAGTATTTCTGACTTCAGATAGAATTCAATCCACTTTAGCACTTAGGTTTCTTCTCAGAGATCACCTAATATAACATTGTCATTTTATAGATGAGAGAGTTAAAACTTTGAAAGAAAAAAAATGTTTTTGTAAAGGGTCTCACAAGAAATAAATAAGTGTAACTCAGATTATAAACACACTGTCCCACTGCCTTAAAAAGGACATTTTTTTCCTCCAACACCAAGAGTATATGGCCAAAAATAATTGTTAATTTCATCTGGCTCCCACAAGTGAAAGACTTTGAGAACAACTTATTCTAAACCAATCTTAATATCTTCCCCCAAATAACTAACTCCTCTGCCTTTTCAGTTTTTCCACTTAAGTCAAAAGCCATTCAAGGAAGAAAATACTTGAGAAATAAAATGACTACCTAGACTTTTTTTCTCATCCCCCTGACCTCTCAAACATCTTCAGAACAAAATTATGCACCAAAAATAAAAGAAGTTAATTTTTTTCCATTCCTATTAATCCAGAGTTTAAAAGAAAGTTTAACCAACAACTTAAACTCAAGAACTGATGTTCGCTGACCTGACCTCCTTTATCAACCTTCACCTACATCCCACAACATCAGAATTTCTGCATACAATTCTTTATAATAAGAAATTAATTCTGAGAATATGTACTTTCCCCAAGAGCATGGCCATGATATAACCCATAAAATTAAGTACACAAAATAAAATTGGTAGCATGCAAAACATTTCTGTCTCTAGCAATTCCCTAGAATTCTGTGAACTCTTGTGATAACGTCAAAAAAATTGATTTCATATATGTGGTTTTCCTAACACATGAAATCTAAAGAACCATAAATACTGTCCAGAAAGTAAAAATTTTAAGCTAAACATTTTCAACTTGAATCTTACCTTCCGTTGGATCAAGTGGCAATATGAAGGTTTTGTACTGTGTACATTACTGCTGTGCATATGTCTATCTTTTCTCCTTCTGAAATCTTTAGGAGAGGTTGCTAGAACTTTAGTTGCTACTATCAGAATATGCCAATCTCTAATACTTTTTCTTTCATGGCTGTTGGATGGCCCTGGAGATCGTGAAAGATGTAGCAGTTTGAAATAATTTGTCAGCAGTTTCTGTTTTGTGAACCATTTAATGTCCTTAAGGGTCTCAGAGTAAGGGAGCGTAGGAGAGGTGAGTTGATGTTTAACCTTGAGGATGTGATCAGCAAAGCATAGCCAAGAATGTGCCCAATTGCCAATGCAAACGTGAAAATGAGATTACTAATAAAATCCCTCAAATGCCAAGAAAATTTCTTGACCTCAAAGGTCAAGAAAATTGATCATGTGAATATGTGGACTAACTATAATTTTCTTTCAAAACATTATTGGTTTTTTGGTTTGTTTGTTTGTTTAGAAAACAGAAAACCTGTGGATGAGTGTGGAAAGGGAGAAGGAATTTCCCAGAAAACCCAGGATGCCGTGGAGTTTTTCCTAAGACCTTTCCCATACAAGTTAAAGTCCTTTATTTTATTATTTTAACCCTTGCCTTCCATATTAGGATATTAAATATTAATCCTTAGGCAGAAAAGCAGTAAAAACCACAGATAATTGTGGTTAAGTGACTTACACAAGTTCACAAAGTTATGAAGTATCTGCAGCCAGATTTGAACCAGGAGCTCCCATTTGAAGTTCTAGTTCTATATTCACTGAATCACATAGTTTCCCCAAAGTACTTTATGTGGCTCAGGGTAGCTACCTGATCACCAGATTAGAAAAGTCTATATACTCCATGTTGAAGACTTCTCTTTACATCTTCTTACCAGTAACATGGACAATAAATGCTTCATCACCATTGAATATCCCTTCCCTGATCTATCACCTCTTCACTGACCCACCACTCCCACCGTGGCTATGGAAACCAGCTTGTATTAAGAATTAGACTAAAGAGAAGTGTCTCATTTCACTTGGGTACCAGTCTGGTATCTGCTGTGAGTCATACTTGGTCTACCTTGATGAATAAACATTGTCATTTTTATAAGTTTCAATTATAATGGTAATAATGTTGATGGTGATAACAATAATAATAGCTAGCATTTATATAGTGCTTTAACATTTAAAATGTACTTTGGGTACATTATCTAATTTGATCTTTGTGCTATTCCTAGAAAAAAGGTAATTTGTTATTATCCCAAATTTACAGAGAAAGAAATTGAGCTTGATAGACTAAGTGACTTGCCCAAAGTCACCCCACTAGCAAGTATCTAAAGAAGGATTTGAACCCAAGTATTACTGACTCAATGTATAGCCACCTCAGAATTCCTCTCCCACTGTAGTTTCCAGAAAATATTTTTGGATTCTACCCTCAGAACTTTCTGTCATCACCATCATCATCTTCATCAATCATTATCACTAGCTTTTCTAGAGCTTTACAAATATTTTTTTTTCCACTTTATCTTCAAAGCAACACCTGGGATGACAGCAAGGTGTCTTGGCAGCTTGAGAGTCAGGTCTGGAGACAGGAAATCAAAGTATGTCTTTAATAAGACAAAATTCAAGACACTGTTTACTTAGATGAGAAAGCATTTCAAATTTTACCAAGTTAGCTCTTTTAAATACCTACATAGGAAGTTCAAATGACCCAATAACTAGCACTTATAGCTTTATTTATTTATCTATCCAATGATGTCCACAATTCTACTACTCATCAGTACTTTCTTAGGTAAAAACTTTGTTTCTGCTATTTCTTGAACACGTGCGCTTCAGCAGAGATGATTCATTCTCCTAAATTACTCAACAGAAAATAAAGGAAGACTAAGAAAACCTAAAACTTTTAAAATCCTTCTACTTATTATATTGGTGGTAATTAAAGATTTATATTCTACACTGGACTTCTTGCCTTCAGGTTATATTCTTTCTAATTCATATTATCCCCTTAGAGTTTGGAAATCATGAATTTAATCACATATTAGAGTTCCAGAAATTAAAGATTAGCAATAGTGTGAATATCACATTGAACAACTTTAATTTCAGAAGCCTACCATAATGAATCCACAATGGCTCCAAATGTGATTGGTCTTTATAAAAAAATAAAAGTCAAATGAAAGGAAGTGTTAAACAAAACCCCCACTCTTTTCAGACTCATATTCATACTCTGTATTCATTCAATTTATTTCATTCAAATTATAATTTTCTTTTAAATAATCCAGTGCTCTTCCCTCATAGATTTATTTTCCATTAAAAAATGTCCCAAGTTGGTAGAGCATCATGTTAGGAGTGAATCCCTAGGGATTTGACTCAATCTTAATGACATGTATTCATGTCAATCTTGTAGGACTTGAGTGAAACACAGGGTGGAAAGTTCCAAGAATAAGACCTTGAATTTTGACATAGCATTGTAGAAGTAAATGCCTAAGGGGTTATTTCTATATTTAAGATAATTATACATTAATTTCACAAGGGGACATTTAAAAATATTCTTGGAATATAGGTGGAGACACAAAATAAAGGTCTCCACCCTAATTCAGATCAATAATTAAAAGCCATTCAATCAAAGTTTATTTTTTTTTCCATTTGCATTTTAATCTACCAGATTTATCTTCTTGAAACACTCTTTCCAACAGCTCACTCCCTTGTTCAAAAACATCTGTGCCCCTCTTGTCTATAACTCCTTAGTCTCCTGATTAACTCCTTTGGTTCTATAACATGCCCACTCTCCTTTACCCACCATCCATCCATCTACCCAAATGTCTCACTGTCTATCTACAGGGTTCCTCTACTCTAACCTGCCTGATCTCCTTCCTATGCGTTTAGCACACTGTATTATTTCATTTAGGTTAGAAGCACCATTGGATTCCTCCCTTCATACCCAAATCCTATACATATTTTTGTCCCTGATCAAATTCTCTCTTCTTCCAGGTTTTCTCTATTCCCATCTCATTTAATTCCCTATTTCTCAATTCATGAAGACACTTAATTATCACATTGTGTTATCCCTATTAATCTGGGAGCAAACCCTTGGCCTACCTCTATTTTAGGGGTTTTATTTAAAAAATGAAATAGGGTAAGATTAGTCTAGATATTCATTAAGATCCAACTCTAAATCAATGGATCTATGATCCTGAGTAGATCCTTTGTGCCTTCAAATTGAATGGAAGCACCAGAAGTAGCTATCTGCTTTTTTTATATTATCCTTTCTTGCCGCCTACTAAATGCCATCTCTTTAGTCAGCACTCAGAGAATCTTTGATGGCTAAAGGAATCTTCCAGCCATCTTCGTTCTTTTGTTCCCTGTATTTTAGTCAGAGATGGAAAGACAAATGGTTTTTCAATGTAATTCTTAGTACTCTAGGGAGTGTTCACCCTTGCCTACATTTTGTTCACTTGTTAACCCATTAAACTCATCTCCACAAAGATAATCCTTCTCTCATGTTCTTGCCATATAACATCAAGATATGGATAGAAATCCCTAAGGTGGGTAAAACTACCCTGCTAATGTGAATGCTCACTTCTCTGATTAGGAAATAGAAAATGTTACTCCTTTCCCTGCTCCCCAAAGTATTATGTCCCACTTCATTCAGTGATTATCTATCAGCCCTTTTTTTCAGCTTCTGCAAACTTCATTTTCTTTTGCTGTTTCCAGGAGCTGCACTACACTTAGACTCAAGCAATTTTAGAACTGGATGATACCTCAGGGATCATCTAATTGTAACACATTTCCCACTCAACCTCAGAATCACATGCTTCTGGGTTCATCTTGATCTATTTTGGGATAATAATGATTATCCTCATATGGCTCATGTCCCCATCCTAGAATGAACTGGGGAAATCTACAGTCAATCTCAGGTCAATGCATTTATTGCTTACTCTATTAATATTTGAGACAAAAATAAAATAGCAAAGTATTTAATTGGGATAGAATTGCAAATTAAAGAATTGGAACAACTCTAGAAATAGAATTAATCTAGCTTCCTCATGCACAAATCATAATGTTCTACAGTCACATGCCAACTTTAGATATAGTACCCTAAAATCCAATTGGAAAAAGTCTCCTGCCTATATCCTTTTAGCTCCATATCTTTGCTCCTTTCTGGGAATGATGAAGCCCTTCTAAGGCAGACATTCATCTTGGGTCCCTCCATGGGTTTGCCAGAATTCTTCTAGGAATTCTACATTTGCCAATATCACATCAGTCTTGTTTACATCATACCCCTCTTTCTCCACCTTGTTCATTTCTGTTGTCTTGTACCTCACTGATTAGTCTCTGTTGCACTGATGGTAAAAAAATGACAGCCCACTAGACTTTTCCAATATCTCACCACTCACTATATAAAAATCCTTCCCTCATGATAAAAATGCTCTGTAGTTATATACTCAAATTTATGGGAAATAGAAGACTGATAATTTCTTCTAATGACAGACATTCTCCAGGGAAGTGTAATGGCAAAAGGAGCATCACAGAAATGGAAATTCAGCAATGAACTGGGTTATGAACCTAGATGTCTAGCTCACAAACTAGATTGAATTAGGAGGCTTAAATTCTAACCTCAGATCTAACTCTATAGGCCACATGAGTTATATTAGTGATCTTAAGTTTCTGTGTCTCAGTATCACCAAGACATAACATGATCAAATCAAATTAACTTGCATTTTTTAATATTCATCATTTCAAAAGTCATGATGTAATTAAAGATACAAAATTATTAGTATTTCATCTCTTCCCATAAAAAGACCTGAATATGTATTAATTAACTATTTTGTTATTAACAAAAATAACACTAAAATAATGTATAACTTGGGAAATTATATACAAACCATTTTGAAAAGCTCTCTTTTGAATATATACCAAATGCCACAATGTTTGGAAAGTGCTTAACAAAATACATGGCATATAGTATGTGATTAATTAGTGATTATTCCTTGCTCTTTCTTTTATACACAACATTCAAGAAATTCTAGATGGAAGGCATTTTAGATTGACTTTAAAAATTCATGAAGGCATGATACATTAGCAGATGTGGTCCAATTCTATCAATCAAAGAAGATAATTTTAGGGGTAGAATAGAAGGTTGATCATCTTTTAAAGTCACCAAGGGTACAATGACACCAAGCTGTTCACCTAAGGTCACATGATCAGCATCAGAAGACTTGAACCTATATCTTCCTGACACTAAGGACAGCTTTCTCTTCAAGATACCAGAAGCTTAGTGTGCAATAACATTTTTATACTATAGAAATATAGAAATATTGCTATACATACATATTAGTTGATGAGAAAAAGAAAGTTTGGGTTTCTCACATGGAAAATAATCATAAATTATAGGCTAGTGAGTTTAATTTTTAATATTAAAGAATTTTTAAATATATTATTAAACAAATAATTAATGAATATCTGGGGAAAAATAAGTGCTAATCATGAAGAACACACATAGCTTCATCAAGAACAAGTCATGACAATTTAAAGTTATTTTCTACTTTTAGAGGTGTTTTTAACTGGGATATCAGAAACATATGATAGATAGAGTTTACCTAGATATTCTCCTTCTGTTTGATGAAGTATCTCATATTATTATTATGGGAAAAAATAGAGATATATTATCTACATGAGTTGTGTCTAACTTGAATAGAAATGGATTGCTACTGGTGGCATATTGATTGAATAATCTTTGGATTAAAAAATAACTTTACAAACACAGAATGAAAGAGGAATCATTATTAATTTAACTGATAAACATGCCATTTTTCTAACAAAAAATGATTTGAGGTTGGTGGAGTATAAAAACAATATGGTTTTATAGGGCATTTTAAATTTTTTTTAGGGTTTATATAGGGTAGCTAGAGTATATTAGGGTAGCTAGATTACTCACTGAATAGATCACCAGTCCTGGGGACAGGAGGTCCTAGATTCAAATCTGGCCTCAAACACTTTCCTAGCTATGTGAACCAAGGCAAATCAGAACCACAAATGTCTAGTCTTCACTTCTCTTCTGCCTTGGAACTGATACATGGTATCAAATTTAAAATAGAATATATGAGTCTTTGGAAAATGCAAGACAATGAATGAGCTGGACTCACCCATAAAATGGAAGCAGATAGCAGAATGAATTTTAAATATCAGATCCCACTATTTGTTTAAAACAAATTTGAGTCAAGGAGACACACAAAAAGTAAAGTTAAGGGGCTGGAGCAGAATTTATTTTGCATCATCTGAAGTAAAGATAGCAGGAAAAAGCAAAAAAAAATAGGTAAGATGAAAAGAGATAAGGAAGGAAATTACATTTTGTTAAAAGGTTCCATAAACAGTGATGTAATATCAATACAAAACATATATGCACCAAATGGTACAGTAGCCTTTAAATTTTTAAAAGAAAAATTATGAACTTCATGAGGAAATAGACAATAAAACTATACTAGTGGAGGACCTCAACTTCAGCCCTTTCAGATCTAGAAAAATCAAACCAAAAAATAAAAATGAAAGAAGTAAAGAAAGTGAATAAAATTTTAGAAAAGCTAAAACTAATAAATCTTAGGAGAGAATTGATCAGAGATACAAAGGAACACACCTTCTTTTTATAAGTGCATGGCTCCTTCACAAAACTGACCTTTATTAGGGCATAAAAATTTCATAACTAAATGTAGAAAAGCAGAAACAATACATTCTTTTCAGATAACACATTAGAATTATAATTGATAAAGGTCCATGGGAAGACAAATAAAAATTAATTAGAAACTAAATAATATAATGCTAAAAGAGATGTGGGTAAAAAAACAAATTATAGAAACAATCAATAATTTCATTTATGAGAATGACAACTAGGAGACAACATATCAAAATTCATAGCATATAGCCAAAGCAATAGTTAGGGGAAATTTTATGTCTCTAAATGCTAATATCAATAAAACATAGAAAATACAAATGAATGAATTGGGCATGGAACTAAAAATCTAGAAAAAAAAGGAAAAACAAATTAAAAATCCTTAATTAAAGACTAAATAGATAATCCTGACAATTAAAGGAGAAAATAATAAAACTGAAAATAAGAGAACCATTGAAATAATATATAAGACTAGAGTTTGTTTTATAAAAAAATAGAGCATTGATTAATTTGATTTATAAAAGGAAGGAAAAAAATCAAATAATCATTATCAAAAATGAAAAGGGTGAAAATGCAACCAATGAAGGAAATTAAAGCAATCATTAGCAGCTATTTTGCCCAATTATATGCCAATAAATCTATCAAAGTGAAATGGATGAATATTTACCAAAATACAAATAGTCCAGATTAACAAAAGAGGAAGTAGAATAGTTAAATAATCCAATGTAAGAAAAAGAAATTGAACAAGCCATTAATGAAATTCTAAGAAAAAATTCCCAAGGTCAAATGGTTTCAGGAGTGAATTCTATCAATAATTTTAAAAATAATTAATCCCTATAAACTATTTGGGAAAATAGGCAGAGAAGTAATCCTACCAAATTATTTTTATAAAATGAATATGTTACCATTACCTAAGCCAGGAAGAGCAAAAACAAAGAAAGAAAATCATAGGGCAATTTTATTAATAAATGTAGATGCTAAAAATTTAAATAAGATCCTAGGGAGAAGACTGTATCAATATATAATGAGAATCATTCACTATGACTAGGAATGCAGGGTTGGTTTAATATTAGGAAAACTATCAACATAATTGATCATTTCAATGAGGAAACAAATATTAGTCACATGCCATTCCTATTTAAAACATGAGAGTATAGGAATAATTGGGTCATTTCTTAAAATGATAAGTAATATCTAATTAAAACCATCAGCATGTATCATTTGCAATGGGGATAAGTTAGAAGACTTACCAATAAGATCAGAAGTGAAGCAACGATGCCCATTATCCCTATTACTTAATAATGCCTTAAGTATGATAACTTTAGCAATAAGGAAAGAAAAATTAATTGAAGGAATTAAAGTAGTCTATTAGGAAACCAAACTATCACTCTTTGAAAATGATATGATGGTATACTTAGTTTTTAATTTTATTTAGTCAATTTAGAACATTATTCCCTGGTTACAAGAATCATATTCTTCACCTCCCTCCCCTTCCTTGACCCCTTCCATAGCCAACTTGCAATTCCACTGAGTTTTACATGTGTCCTTGTTCAGAACCTATTACCGTGTTGTTGATGTTTTCATTAGGATGTTCATTTAGAGTCTATTTCCCCAATCATATCCCCTTCAATCCATGTAATCAAGCATCTGTTTTTCTTCTGTGTTTCTACTCCCACAGTTTTTCCTCTGAATCTGGATAGTGTTCTTTCTTGTAAATCCCTTCGAGTTGTTCAAAATCACTACATTGCCACTAATGGAGAAGTCAATTACATTTGATTGTACCACAATGTATCAGTCTCTGTGTATAATGTTCTCCTGGTTCTGTTCCTCTCACTGCATCAATTCCTGGAGGTCTTTCCAGTTCACATGGAATTCCTCCAGTTCATTGTTTCTTTGAGAACAATAGTATTCCATCACCAACATGTACCAGAATTTGTTCAGCCATTCCCCAAATGAAGGGCATCCTCTCATTTTCCAATTTTTTGTCACCACAAAGAGCATAGCTATGAATATTCTTGTACATGTATTTTTCCTTATTATCTCTTTGGGCTATAAACCCAGCAGTCCTATGACTGGATCAAAGGGCAGACAGTCTTTTATCGCCCTTTGGGCATAGTTCCAAATTGCCCTCCAGAATGGTTGGATCAGTTCAGAACTCCACCAGCAATGAATTAATGTCCCAATTTTACCACATCCCCACCATCATTCATTACTTTCCTTTGCTGTCATGTTAGCCAATCTGCTAGGTGTGAGGTGATACCTCAGAGTTGTTTTGATTTGCATCTCTGATTATGAGAAATTTAGAACACTTTTTCTTCTGCTTATTAATAGTTTTGATTTCTTTATCTGAAAATTGCCTATTCGTGTCCTTTACCCATTCATCAACGGGAGAATGGATTGATTTTTTTTGGTGCAATTGATTTAGCTCTTTATAAATTTGAGCAATTAGACCTTTGTCAAAATTTTTTGTTCTGAAGATTTTTTCCCCAATTTGTTGCTTCCCTTCTAATTTTGGTTGCGTTGATTTTGTTTGTAAAAAAACTTTTAAATTTAATGTAATCAAAATTATTTATTTTATATTTTGTGATTTTTTTTTCTAACTCTTGCTTGGTCTTAAAATCTTTCCTTTCCCAAAGATCTGACATATATACTATTCTGTGTTCACCTAATTTACTTATAGTTACCTTCTTTATTGTTGTTGATTATTTCTACTAGCTTTTTAGTTGATTCTCTAGTTCTAGTATGTAGTAGTATGATGGTCCACTTAGAGAATCCTAGAAATGAAAAATGTGAATGAAATATGAACGAAAAAAATGTGAAGGAAGTAGATCTAGCAGTACCAGATCTCAAACTATACTATAAAACAGCAATCATCAAAAGAGTCTGGTACTGGCTAAGAAATGGAAGAGTAGATCAATGGAGTAGACTATGACCTTAGCAACTAGTATTTGATAAACCCAAAGACAGCAGTTTTCTGAATAAGAACTCACTCTTTTAACAAAAACTGCTGGAAAAATAGAAAATAATATGACAGGAGGTAGGTACAGAACAAAATTGCATGCCATATGCCAAGATAAGGTCAAAATGGACATATGATTTAGATATAAAGAGTGATACAATAATTAAATTAGGGGAACACAAAATAGTTTACATAACAGATCTTTGGAGAAAGGAAGAATTTATGACCAAAGAGATAGAGAATATTATGAGATATAAAATGAATAATTTTGATTGTATTAAATTTAAAAAAAATTGTACAACAAAACTAATATAACCAAGATGAGAAGGGAAACAAAAAGCTGGGGAAACATTTTTATAACAAATTTCTCAAGTTTATATAGAAATTAAGTCAAATTTATAAGAATATAAGCCATTCCCCAATTAACAAATGGTCAAAACATATGAATAAACAGTTTTCAGATGAAAAAATAAAAGCCATAAATAATCATAAGAAAAAAATGTTCTAAATAACTCTTGATTGAAGAAATGCAGATTAAAATACTGCTGACATACAACCTCACATCTATCAGATTGGCCAATATGGCAGTAGAGGAAAGTGGCAAATGTTGGAGGGGATGTGGCAAAATTGGGACACTAATTCATCAGTGGTGGAGTTGTGAACTGATTCAACCATTCTGGAAGGCAATTTTCAACTTTGCCCAAAGGGCTATAAAACTCTGCAAGGAAAGGATATAAGCTTATGAGGATGAGGAGAGAGTTTAATTGATTTGATAAACTACAGATGGTTTAAGTCTCCTTTAAATAAAGTCTTTTTTAAATTGAAGGCATCAAAATAGGCAAGGAGGAGACCAAGTTATCACTCTTTGCAGATGACATGATGGTCTATTTAAAGAATCCTAGAGATTCAACCAAAAAGCTAATTGAAATAATCAACAATTTTAGCAAAGTTGCAGGATACAAAATAAACCCACATAAGTCATCAACATTTCTATATATCTCCAACACAGCTCAGCAGCAAAAACTAGAAAGAGAAATCTCATTCAAAATCACCTTAGACAAAATAAAATACTTAGGAATCTATCTCCCGAGACAAACACAGGAACTATATGAATACAACTACAAAATACTCGCCACACAACTAAAACTAGACTTGAGCAATTGGAAAAATATTAACTGCTCATGGATAGGACGAGCCAATATAATAAAAATGACCATCCTACCCAAACTTATTTATCTATTTAGTGCCATACCCATGGAACTCCCCAAAAATTTCTTTATTGAATTAGAAAAAAAGATAACAAGGTTCATTTGGAATAACAAAAGATCAAGCATATCCAGGGAAATAATGAAAAAAAAAACACAAATGAGGGGGGCCTTGCAGTCCCAGATCTCAAACTATATTACAAAGCAGCAGTCATCAAAACAATTTGGTACTGGCTAAGAGACAGAAAGGAGGATCAGTGGAATAGACTGGGGGCAAGCGACCTCAGCAAGACAGTGTACGATAAACCCAAAGATCCCAGCTTTGGGGACAAAAATCCACTATTCGATAAAAACTGCTGGGAAAATTGGAAGACAGTGTGGGAGAAATTAGGAATTGATCAACACCTCACACCCTACACCAAGATAAATTCAAAATGGGTGAATGACTTGAACATAAAGAAGGAAACCATAAGTAAATTGGGTAAACACAGAATAGTATACATGTCAGACCTTTGGGAGGGGAAAGACTTTAAAACCAAGCAAGACATAGAAAGAATCACAAAATGTAAAATAAATAATTTTGACTACATCAAATTAAAAAGCTTTTGCACAAACAAAACCAATGTAACTAAAATCAGAAGGGAAACAACAAACTGGGAAAAAATCTTCATAGAAACCTCTGACAAAGGTTTAATTACTCAAATTTATAAAGAGCTAAATCAATTGTACAAAAAACCAAGCCATTCTCCAATTGATAAATGGGCAAGGGACATGGATAGGCAGTTCTCAGATAAAGAAATCAAAACTATTAATAAGCACATGAAGAAGTGTTCTAAATCTCTTATAATCAGAGAGATGCAAATCAAAACAACTCTGAGGTATCACCTCACACCTAGCAGATTGGCTAACATGATAGCAAAGGAAAGTAATGAATGCTGGAGGGGATGTGGCAAAGTAGGGACATTAATTCATTGCTGGTGGAGTTGTGAACTGATCCAACCATTCTGGAGGGCAATTTGGAACTATACCCAAAGGGCGATAAAAGAATGTCTACCCTTTGACCCAGCCATAGCACTGCTGGGTCTGTACCCCAAAGAGATAATAAGGAAAAAGACTTGTACAAGAATATTCATAGCTGTGCTCTTTGTGGTGGCCAAACATTGGAAAACGAGGAGATGCCCATCAATTGGGGAATGGCTGAACAAATTGTGGTATATGTTGGTGATGGAATACTATTGTGCTAAAAGGAATAATAAAGTGGAGGAATTCCATGGAAACTGGAAGGACCTCCAGGAAGTGATGCAGAGCGAGAGGAGCAGAACCAGGAGAACATTATACACAGAGACTAATACACTGTGGTATAATCGAACGTAATGGACTTCTCCATTAGTGGCGGTGTAATTTCCCTGAACATTCTGCAGGGATCTAGGAGAAAAACCACTATTCATAATCAGAGGACAAACTGTGGGAGTAGAAACACCGAGGAAAAGCAACTGCCTGACTACATTGGTTGAGGGGACATGACAGAGGAGAGACTCTTAACAAGCACTCTCATGCAAATATTAACAACATGGCAATGGGTTCGAATCAAGAACACATGTGATACCCAGTGGAATCACGGGTCGGCTATGGGGGGTGGGGAGGAGGAAAAGAAAATGATCTTTGTCTTTAATGAATAACACATGGAAATGGTCAAATAAAATATTATAAAATTAAAAATAAATAAATAAATAAAGTCTTTTTGGAGAAAGTGATTTAAAAACCCTGCCAATTCAAATGAGTGCTTCCCCCTATTGTCCTATTTAAAAATCTATTCACACCTGCAACAGTCCTGCAGATAAACTGATGTTTTGAGGAAAATGTTTAGATTTAATTTGCCTTCTGATAATTATGGGGTGAATTGTCTGTATGAAAGAACAACAATGTCTTATTTATTCAACATTATAAAGTGGATAATTCCCTATAAATTATTTTTTCTACCTAAAGGAAAGTTTACCTTTAGTAAATGTTAAAATTTAAGCCATACTAGTAGTAGTAACAGTTATAATAAGAGGAAAAGTATAATTCATAAAATAGTAATAGTAGCATCATCATCAGTGGCGATTGTTCTCTCATTATCTTTGTTCAAAGAAATTCAGATTGAATCCAAATTTTAGTTAACTTTTGTATGCCTGGTTACTTTTGTCTCATCCTTTAGAATGTAAATTCATTAGAGAATGTATTACTTTAATTTTTTTCCTCAATACTTTTTAGAGTGCTTGCCACATAGTAGGAGCTTAATCAGTATTTACTGACTAGCTATTTCTTTTCACTTTTTATTTACTGCTTCTAATGTATTTTGGCTTGGATAACTGGACTAAGTGCATTAGAATTACATATAAAATAAGAGCAAATATATCCTGGGTAAAACTCTATGGGCTTTTCTAGGAGTGGAATATTTGGATTTACATTCATGATCTTTCTGGCTTCTATTTAATTATTATTTTTTTTACTTTTTCTGATAATTCTTTTTTATTTAAGTATTTTTCCATGGTTACATGACTCATATTCTTTTCCTCCCCTTTTCCCTCCCTCCTCCCAGAACAGATAAGCAATTCCACTGGGTTATACACGTATTGCCACTCCATATCTATTTCCATATTCATTTTTGTAATAATCTTTTAAAACCCAAACCTCACATCCAATACCCATATAAACAAGTGATGAATCAAATGTTTTCCTTCTGCATTTCTACCTGACTTCCATTTTATCTGAGTATATTAATATTTTCCTTATTTCTTTTATTTCTATTGGGTTTCAAACAACTGGAACCATTAGGGGAGTGAACTCTGAAATAAGGGAGCAATTCTTAGCTAGAACAGTCTTATTCAGGTTGCAAAGGATGTCCGTGGTTATATTGAAATTATATAGGGGCAGCTAGATGGTGCAGTCAATAGCACCATGTCTAGAGGCAGGATATCCTGGGTTCAAATTTGAACTGAAATACTTCCTAGCTGTGTGATACTGAGCAAGTCACTTAACCCCAATTGCCTAGCTCTTACTGTTCTGCCTTGGAACCAAAGCTTAGTATCTTTAGCCTAAAACAGAATGTAAGATATGGTAAATAAAAATTAAAAAAAGAAATTTTCTGGTAGCTCCCAGAAGGAGAAATCATCAAAGGGACTTTGTTTACTTTATCACAATATGCACTCTTTAAAGTACACACCCAATAATAACTCCCATTTCTTTGACATCTTATGCTTTTTAAAGCACTTATCCAAAAAATAAAATAAAGTAAAATATTCATCCCCCACTAAAAAATAACAAAACTCATAATCAAAAAGGCCCTTTACTCACTTTAGAAGGAAGGGAGAGGAGAAAGCAATAATTAAGCACTTACTACATACCAAGCAGCATGCTAAGCACTTTAAAAAATATTAACAAATTCTATCCTTGCAGCAACCCAGGGAGGTGGATGCTACTGTTATCACTATTTTGCAGTTGAGAACATTGAGGCAGACAGACGTTAAGTGATTTGCTCAGTCTCACATAGATAGGATGTGTTGAATTTGTATTTGAACTCAAGTTTCCTTCACTACAGGTCCGATATCTACTGCAACATTTAGTTGCTTATTATAGATGCAGAGCTGAGGTTCAGAGATGCTGAATTGAAATGAAAAAAGATGCTTAGTCACAATCAGAGGATTCCATGTAGTTTTTTTAATTGATACAATGACATCATACATATATATCATTATATTTATATATATATATATGTACATACATGTGTCTGTGTATGCTTATGTACTTATTTATTTGTGTGTATAATGCTTTAAGTTTGCAGAGGACTTTACATATGAAAATTCTTTTGATCCTCATAGAAATCCTGTAAGGGCAGACTTTTTATTTCTCTTCTGTAGGTAAAGAAACTGAGTCCAGCAGAAGGTAACTGACTTGAACAGAATCACTCACCAAGCCTCTAAACGATCACCCTAGTGCAAACATAACAACATGGAAATAGGTTTTGACCAAGAACACATGTAAAACCCAGTGGAATTGAGCGTCAGCTATGGGAGGAGATGGGGTGAGGGAAGAGAAAGAACACAGCTCTTGTAACAAAGGAAAAATATTCTAAATTGACTAAATAAAATTAAAAAATTTTAAATCTTAAAAATTAAAAAAAAAGAAAAGTTGGAAGCAAGGTTTGAGACCCAATATTCCCATCTCCAAGTCCAATGCTCTTTCTACTGAGGGACCTAGCAGATACCTGGTTGCACACTCAAAGTAAATAATTATAAATCATCATTAAAAAAAAAAAAAACCTGATCTTCCTTCTTAGAACCAATACTGGGTGTTGGTTCCAAGGCAAAAGAGCAGTAAGGGTTAAACAATGGGGATTAAGTGTATTGTCCAGGGTCACACAGCCAGGAAGTGTCTGAAGTCAGATTTGAACCCAGGACTTCCCATCTCTTGGTGTAGCTCTCAATCCACTGAGCCACCCAGCTGCCCCTTTATACCACCATTTTCAAACTATCAAGGCTCAATATTTCACCATTCACAGAAAACAAAAACTACATGAAAGTAGGATTTTCCATGATCTCATCCCCAACCAGGGGCCAAGGGCAGAGAAGAAGGAGATTTTCTAAATAGCGTACTTAGATGTGGAACAGAATCTAAACCTCCAATATGGGGCACCTCCCTGCCACATCTACCCATTAGGAAAGACATATATACACAGCTCAGAAATAAATTGTATATCAAGACTAGTGCTGAAAGGGAAAATTCTACTGCGTGGAGACAGCCCCCGTTCATAATTTATTTCATAGAACAGACAGGTTGTCTGGCATACATTTTCTGCCTACTGGTCTGGAGTCTGGTCCTCTGATTCCATTAACAATAGAAGCACACTTAAATCCCTTTGCATTCCATTGAAAACTTGATCTTCAAGGTTGCTTTTAATTTACTCTGTGAGCAAACATTCACAGCCACATATATGCATATTAATAATATTCAGCATTTTTTGGCTCAACCATCTAAAAAGATATTCTCTTTCATGTAAGATTTTGCTGCCACACCTCTAGATATGGCTGCAAGCATAAACAATCTGAAACAGCAGACAAACCAATAATACTAATTCACGTGGGCCAGCCCTTTTTTGCCAGTCTAAAGATGTGGTACTAATATTTTGGGTCATAAATGAGCCAGAAAGCAGAAAGATCTGCATTGTTTTCATTTTTCTTTTTTCCTCATCAGCAGGCATCCCCATATCATGGTTTTCTCCATTTGCTTTTCCCAGACCAAAACTGCTGAGTACACGTTTCCCCTTCAAGTACAATGAACATTTTTAGCATGAATCAACAGAAAGGAAAAAGAAACTATTGCATATATGTCAGTCTGAATTTCTGTTGTGGAATCTGGGTTTTCAAATTGTATTAATGACTGAATCTGAGGCAAAGGAATAAGGTTTGGTTATCTTTCCTGTGAACTAGAAAATTTACAGGAGATGGGCAGGGCCTATAGCCATGGTGGCAAAGGTATGGCACGCATGCCCTAGCATCACGGAGCAGGCTGCTCCATTCCCCCTCTCCACTTCACCTAAGGACAATTTCCACTCAGCAGCCAAATGTGAGCACTTCCTCCCTCCCACTCTTTGGGGTTATTGGCAGGGGAGGGGGCTCACAGGTGGCTTGAAGTTCATTTTTGCTTTTTTTTTTCGAATGCTTTAATGTGAAATATATATGATATATGTGTTCATTTTTAGAAACACAGAATCTTAGATTTGGATAGAACCTTAGAGTCCCACTGGTTCAACCTATATTTGAAAAACAAATCTTTTTACAACATGCTCATGAATTAGTGTGACTGGTAGCACTCTGGGCCTAGAATCAAGAAGACATGAGTTCAAATCTGCCCTCTGGCATGTACTAGCTGTGTGACCATGGTCAAGTCATTTAACCCTATTTGCCTTGCTTTTCTCATCTGTCAAATGACCCAGAGAAGAAAATGACAAAACCCTTTACTATCTTTCCTCAGAAAATCCCAAATAGAGTCACAAAGAATCAGAAACAATTATCCAACAACAACACAAAGTGGATTTACATCTTTTGACTGAAAACCTCTGATAGGGAGCCACCCCCTGCCTTCTGTGTTAGCCTCTTCTGCTTTTCTATGGCTCTAATTATTAGACTTTTTTTCATTATATATTCATTGTTTCACTCCCTAATCTCTAGCCACCTCCTTCATACATCCAGTATGATGACTATTTATTATCAGCCAGAGTTCTTTATTTTTAGGAAGGTAGAACTATATAAAGTAAAAAAAAATGATATAAAACAACATACATAAGGGGCAGCTCAATGGATAGGGCTCCAGCCCTGGAGATGAGAGTCCTGGGTTCAAATTTAAACTCAGATACTTTCTAGCATTGAGACTGAGCAAGTCACTAGACCCCAGTTGCCTATATCTTATTTGCTCCTCTGCCTTGGAACTGATAGTTAATATTGATTCTAACAGAGAGAAAGGGTTTAAAAAATAAGCATATACCCACAACAGAGAGTGTTCTCACTCCCTACAAACAAATGTTCTTGGGAAAAAGTAACTCAAATTTAGAAAACAAAGGTGAGTGACTGAAACTTAGAATACAAAAGTGTGCATATAAAGTGTTGTAGTGATTAAAATAGTGGGAATGATAAACTGTAGCAGATAAAAGAGTGTTTGCTTCATTTTCTTGAATATGTATTTTCCCAAAATCTGTCTGTGTATGTGTTCAGTCATGTTTGTTTTTAGTATATCTCTCTCTAAATCTGATCGGATGCCATCTCTCTTATTAGTTCCTTCTTTCTGATAATATGGTAATAAAAGTATATGATGATATGGGAAGTCAAGAGAGGGCAAAACCTCCCCTTTCCATAAGAAGAGTTATTTTTTCTGGGCTTGGCTCCTTTAGGAATTCTCAATTGTGGAACTAAAATCTTTTACCACTCGACTATACTTCTCTGGCTTCAACTCATTTTTTTTCCTATCAGCTTATTAATGGGTATGCCTATCAGGTGTTCCTGCTCCTTTTAAGCAGGATTCTTTTTTGACCCAATGGAGGAAACTCACCTTTTTCATTCACAAGGATATCACAGGGCACACTCCATCTTTGTAGATATTAAATTTGAAACAAATCCTGTGATTGATGACTGGAGTGGCAGAAGAATGCAACCCGTTTATTTGTATTAATTATCCCTGACATTTTGACATTGGTGAAGCATTTGAAATATAAAAACAGTTTTCCATGTGGATATCCAGTATGCCAGCATTCTCATTAACCTTGGCTCGGTTTTATGTAGCAATAACCTATGAATAAGCCATGAATGTAGAACTGAGTCAAAGGTTTTACAATAATCAGTAAGGGCAGTATGAATGCAACTACCCTAAAGGCTAACTTCTGTATTTATTACCAAACTAATAATGTCACTCTACACTCTAAGAGGTGCCTTGGAACACTTTGCTTTCCCTCATCAGCCAGCATCATTTTGTTTAGTGTTTATAATTTTAAAAATAATTTGTTAATGCTTTAAATAAAGTAAACATTATTAATAATTATTTCATATTGACTTTTTCTAAAGAATGTTGGTAAAAAAGATTCTTGGATGACACAATTCTACAATTATTTCTTTTTTTTTAATATTCTGTGTACTATAACATACCCCAAGGCTCAAATGTATCTGAGATATAAATTGATTTGTGAGTTGCCAAAATTTATGCAAATTACAACCCCATGCATGCCTCCCTCACCTTTGGAATTCTTATCTCTATTTTCCCCAATGTTTGCCACAAATCCATTCAACCTACCAGAGGTGTCCCTAGATTTTAGTGACATTATATGACTTTCTTACTTCTTGCTTTTTCCTGCAGAGTTTTGTGGGAGGAAAAAAATGTATACCATTTTTACACATTGTGAGGGTGTCATTGGAATCTCCTAGCTATAAACAGTATATGACTTTGTTCTAACATACAGATGCTTAGGAGTATCTTTTCCAGCTTTTCTTCCTTGTAGGTCCTTCTCACTTCTGTTTTGCATCTTTCTTGATTGTCCTCTAGAAGATAGAATCCTTCTAAGACAAATGTATTCCTTATTTCTCGGTCATTCAGAAATATCAATAGAATATTAACATTGAAAATATGGGCTTTTCCTCTCATGGAAAGTTCAGGGTCACCTAAGGAGGTTCATATTTTCCAAAAAAATCCAGCCCACTTTTCAATCTCTCTGTCTCTATCTCTCTATCTGTCGTGCCTCTCTCTCTCTCTCTCTCTCTCTCTCTCTCTCTCTCTCTCTCTCTCTCTCTCTCTCTCTCTCTGTCCCTGTCCATCTGTCTGATGATTGTGAATGATACTTCTTTCTGAATGTGATATTTATTCAGTTCTAGTTCAATTTATTTGTTGAATTGTCTTGTCTAGGATGTTTTGAGATCATTATGTGCACTATATATATATATATATATATATATATATATATATATATATCATTATTAGGCCTATATTCTAATCCTTTCTAACTTGGTAGTGCCATCAGACTTTATATTCCCTGGTCAGAGTCCTTAAGAAACTTCCATAATAAAGTTAAACTTCAGATCTGGACTTTACCCAACCAAATTTCATTTACTCAATCTGAATCCAAATCTTTTCTTTTTCTTTCACTGCCCTCAATCGTATTCAGACAAAATTTCTCAACCTGACTTTCAAGATTTTCCATTGTCTTCCCTCAAACACTTCTCAAGGCTATCCAGACAGTTCTCAAAATGTAAATGTCCTAAAATAGACACTGTCTTGTTTTGCTTATTTGTTTGTTTTAATCTCTATTGGTAGCACAAGGTCTTGCATATAGTAGTTTAATAAAAGTTTGTAAAATTGAAGTAATTGGTTTGAACAGAATTGAATTTAAATTTTCTGCTCTAGTCCACTTTCTTAATCATGAAGTTTGTTTATTGTGTTTTTCTAACTTGGATTGGTCTCCTTCTTTATGCGTGTTTCCTAAACTATTACCTAACCTCCAAGATACGGTTTGGAATCTATGTCCTCCATGCAATCTTTTTTCATGATAACAGGTCACAATTAACTCTCCATTTCTCAGCTTTTGTAGTATTCAATATATACCACATATTTTAACTTTTTATTTCAAATATTTTTATTTGAATACATATTACCTTTCTTATTCAGCAATCCATACATTATAACAAATAACAAAAAAATGGAAAAAGAAAAAATAACATTTAGTAAAGCCAATCAACACATTAATGCTTCCTAACACTATATGCCCTATTCCTGCTCACCCTTAGGCTTTCACTTTTGCAAATAAAGGAGGCAGAATTAATTCAACAATTTAATCATTTTTAATATATTCTAGCTTACTATTCTTTCATTGTTTCATGTATGATAGCATCTTCTCCCCAGACAGATTGTAAATCCCTGGAGGGCAGAAAGAACAAATTTGTTTTATTGATATGTAGGTAGGCTACTTTGGGGGTTTTCTATTTGTACTGGTGGTAGTTGTTATTCAACCAATCAGTCCTGACCAGCTCTTCATGAATTCATGAACCATAATATGCCATGCCATTCCATCCTCCACTATCTTCCAAAATTTGTCTAAGCTCATGTTTGGTGCTTCCTCAACATCTCATCCTCTGTCATCTCCTTCTTTTGCCTTCATTCTTTCCCAGTATCATTCTTTTCCAATGAGTCCTGTCTTTTCATTATATGACGAAAGTATTTGAGCTTTCAGTTTCAGTATTTGTTCTTCCAACGTACTGAGGAGGTAGCACCAATTCTGATAGGCCAACAAACCCATCACTCATTAAACTATTTCAAATCCCAAGTAACTAGAAAAGAAATTGGCACTTTGTGGATATGATAATAAATACTGATTAATTAGTGTCTATTAGTTTCAAAGAGAAAGTGATAAATCTACCATAGTGTATAAATGGAGATTTTGAACCCCAGACTTCATTCCCCAGAAGTCTTTGTTATTTCCCAGAATTCCCTATAATCTCTCTTGAGTCTCCACTTTGGCGAGATCACAACTAGTATTTAACTGGCAATAACACCTCTCATTCTCTCTTCCTTTGCAATGATGTAGCAAGTATCTTGGTAAGCTAAGTATGGGGATTTTAAATGGGCTAATCAGCCATGGGCACGTGGTTTTTATTTTGTATCTTCTTTATTCCTTGATTTCTAATGATCCTTAATAAACCTCATAAAATATAATATTTTATTAGTAGAAATATAATAAAAATTTTACAATAGTCTTGGCAGAATAGTGAAGCAAGGAAAATGGCAACAGTGACTTATTGTATAAAACCACTACTGATGCCCAGATCATATTTACATAGTCATTACTTGGTGTACAATGTTAGCAAATGGGGTGAAAATTCCTCATTTCAGCCATAAGCCAAAAGGATTCAGGATATCTGACTGATTAGTATTGTAGAGACACAGGGTAAGTCTTGTCTTCAGGGCTCACAGACTGATTTTTCAATACTTATGTGACTCTCTCTCTGTTTTTACATATAGTTATATAGAAAACCAGATACAGATTAGGTATACACACATACACACCCTGAGAACTTGCTGATAACATAACCTTTTAAGTTGGAAAATTATAAGAATATCTCCTGCAGCCTCAACTGTCAAGTTTGCATGACTTCCAATCAGTTTCACAATGGGGAGCAGAGCAGAGCTAATGCCTGGAGCCTTGAATATGGTGTTTTACAATGAAGACTAAGAAGAAAAATATTTATTTCTTTTTCCTTTTTCCATTAGTTTTATTTAACCAACTAGTTGCTTTATCCTCAAAGTATCCCCCAAATGATCATTCTAGACACCCTAAAGAGTCTGGAAAAATGGGTTTCCATACTACCCATAGAAAGCCAAAATGAAAATGAAAGAAAGCTACATAGATTTCTGCAAATCCCAAATGGAAACAAGAAAATAGGGATATTTTTTTTTCTAAAAAGGACCTATTGTACCAGGTTTTTAAAGAAAAAAATCATTTTTTGAGTAATGTTGGTGATCAATTTGAGCATGTGTTTTTTCTCTATTACTCCTTGTGTCATTTACCATACTGTGATAAACATAAATTAAGGGACAAGAATCCGAGTTGGCACAGAGAATAGTGTTGGGCCTAGAGACAGAAAGAGTCATTACTGAGTTCAAATTTGGCCTCAGACACTTCCTAGCTTTGGGACACTGGACAAGTCATTTATCACTCTGACTCAGTTTGCTCATCTATAAAATGAGCTGGAGAAGAAATGCAAACTTCTTCCATATCTTTGCTAAGAAAAACCCAAATGAAATCATAAAAAGTGAGACCACAGAAAAATGAGGGGACAGCATTCTCCTTAAGGCAATCCTAAACCACAAAGTCTGCATATCATTAAAGAGCAACAATGTGATTTTATTTGGGGATTAGCCTTAATAAATCTGTTGATTGCTTGTTAATTTGTAACAGTAAAATTTCTGCATTGTCAGACAACTTTGAATGAACAAAATACTTCAGATGAACCTAGAATAGGTCAATGGTAGCCTAGAATCTTGAAGGAGTTGGGAGATGTGGGAGGTATTGAAGACTGTCATAGTAGGAGGGAAAAGAAATGCAGAGAAGGCTTGTTTTTCATCTTAATAGTTTATAAGGCTAAATTATTGATGTTT
The DNA here is from genome assembly GCF_027887165.1 of Monodelphis domestica. Lineage (NCBI taxonomy): Eukaryota > Metazoa > Chordata > Mammalia > Didelphimorphia > Didelphidae > Monodelphis > Monodelphis domestica. The sequence goes on from NC_077234.1 coordinate 63,158,193, forward strand.
TTGTTGCTATTATCATGGTTTTTTGTTGTTGTTGTCATTATTAGTCACTGCCCTTTAAGGTCACAGGTAATTTTTATAAGAAATATAGATTTAGGAAACAGCCTCCCTACCAAACACACAAGCATACACATGTCACTGGTGTTATTTCCCCAAGTACTACATTTAAAGGATGCTGACAGAACTAGTAATCCTTCAAAAATATAGAAATAATAGAGCTTAACATTTAGTAATTAATTAAATTAAATTAATTAAAAGATCAGAAGCTACCAAATTATAGAATGGAGTGCTTTTTTTACTGCATCATCTTTGTTCTTATTCCTCCTTTAATAGCAGAACCCTTACATATATCCTCCAAGTGCTATTCAGTGATTTCTATCCCTATTCCACCCATAGCAGTTTCCCAAACTTGCTCCTTTCACTGAAGGCTTCATATCCATTTCCTTAAATACTATTTTTAAGATTTTGCTTCAGGTGCAAAATTCCTACTTATAACTCCATCCTTGAAGATGCTCTATATCAGTATATCACAATTCCAAGAATGTAGAAGGAGGCACCTGAATTTATGTCTACTTGTAAGTTTCTCCTTTATTCCTTCTTGTTCTTTTGGAAGACAAGTGCCTCTGGGAGAAGAGAAAGATACAGGGAAAAGAAGGTGGGGAAATCAATCTTCCCACACCTTAGCTGAAGTTTCCAAACATCTGTGGTTTATCTAATCGAAACCTTCGGAGATTTTAAGTTTTCATAACCAAACCCTGACATATGTACAAGTATATGCTAGCTTTAATTAAATACTATGTTTCTGGGAGCTTTACATTCCATAAGACAATATTTTTTATTCTTTCTTTTTCTAATTAGGATCAAGTGTTTTTGAAATCTACATTTCTAACTAATTGGTGTTGATGTTGGAGCATTTGATTTTGATTACACTGTAATCTGTGGCAAAGGGAGATACATATTTTGACTCAAATAAATAATACAACAAAGGAATAAATTAATATGTTTTATTTTTCTAGTTTAAAATGTCACTAAACTTGAAAATATATTAAAGATTTATAGTTATTCTTATTTGGAATCCTCATTTGCAAACCTATATGGCCAGTCCTTAATAAGCTTTGAAATGTAGGAGTTTTAAAAATATATATTCATGCAAAAGTGTTTCTGCACATTTTGTTTCATTATGCCTTGTTCAATGGATTTTTCGCTTTGATCACTGGATTTTATACCATTCCCTATAGCCTTATATGCTAGTTAATGACCCTTGGCCTTCCTTCCTACTACCTGCCTTGCTTGAATTGATAAATAAGCTATAATTCAAAAAGGAGAGCAAATATCTACCATATGTTATCAAAGGAAGGATGTTGTAAAGACTTTCCATACCAAATACTCACAAAGGGATTACTATCTTTTATATTCAATCTATTTTTATTTTATTTTTTTGAGATCTACCATGGCAACAGACCCATCTGTACTGGTCCATATTTACAATGTTGACTGCAACCATTCCCTTAACAATCTGGCTCTACCTGTCCATGATATCTCTAAAGAGCTAGAGTTCTTTCAAATAGCAACTGAACAATCATAGAGCACTAAGTAATATGAAATCATATGTAAAGGACGTGTAGGGCTCTTGTTCTATCCATTAAGTAACTGAATATTCCTTCCCGATACCTCACCTGCAAAGGTTTTGTTTGGCCTCTAGGTCAAAGGCTGCAAGGAGAAGCTTCCATCCTCAACTGATACACCTCCCCAGCTAGTTGTGCTAATTGCAGTGTTAGAAGTCATTATCCTTTTTAGGAGAGACATGACATCCTAAAGGAGATCTAGTTGTATTGAATGATAATAGCATTGCAAATGGAAAAGCCATGTGGCCCTTTGGTTTATGAACTCAGAACTTTTTTTTATCTCTTTTTATATTCTTAGCACTTTGTGCAATGTCTTGTGCCTTAAGGAAGGGACTTAATAAATGTGTATTGACTGATGTAGCTGATTTGTTCTATCTCTACTTTGTATGGTTTGATTACCTCCCAATGCAGAATAAACCCTTTCATCTTACAATGACCTCAACTTTTATTTTTCTTAATTTAGTTTTCATAATTTCTAAAATGATGATGAAAAGGTAAGACCAATACAAAATCATTATTTTTCTCCACAAAGAATGATTTTCTTGTTTCAAAAACTGTTTTGAAAGGAAAGTAATAAATGTTGGAGAGGATGTGGCAAAAGTGGGACACTAATGAACTGCTGGTGCGGTTGTGAACTGATCCAAACATTCTGGAGGGCAATTTGTAACTATGACCAAAGGCTTTAAATGACTGCCTGCCCTTTGACCCAGCCTTACCACTGCTGGGTCTGTACCCCAAAGAGATAATAAGAAAAAAATGTACAAAAATATTTATATCTGAGCTCTTTGTGGTGGCAAAAATTTTGAAAATGAGGTGGGGAATGGCTGAACAAATTGTGGTATATGTTGGTGATGGAATACTATTGTGCTAAAAGGAATAATAAACTGGAGGAATTTCATGGGGACTGGAAAGACCTTGAGGAAATGATGCAGAGTGAGAGGAGCAGAACCAGGAGAACATTTTACACAGAGACTGATACACTGTTGCACAATCGAATGTAATGGGCTTCTCTACTAGCAGCAATGCAATGATCCAGGACAATTGTGAAGGACTTATGAGAAAAAGCACCTTCCACATCCAGTGAAAGAACTGTTGGGAGTAGAAACATAGGGAAAAAAAAAACATTTCCTTGATCACATGGTTCAGTGGGGATATGATTGATGATGTAGACTCCAAATGATCACTCTATTGCATATTAACATATTAAGAATATGAAAAAAAAGAATATGGAAATAGGTCTTGATCAATGATACATGTAAAGCCAGGAGTAGAAAGGGAAGGGAAAGAATATGAATCATGTAACCATAGGAAAATATTCTAAATTAATTAATCAAATTTTAAAAAATGTTTTGGTTACTATTTTTCTATGCAAATTATATTTTAATTTACATTTTGAATTATGATATACTGATATATTCAGAAATCAATAAAATATTTTTTCCTTAAGTAATAGTACTAAATAAGTAATGGGACTAAAAATACCCAAGCTAAATGTAACACATGAATGATAAGTATAACCTTTAGACAAGCACTGAGATTTGAGGTATATTTGATCAAGGTTCAATTTGAGAGAATTCCCAAATAATATTCTTTTTGATTCATACCTTTACCCAGGATCTTCACAAAAAAAGATGACTTTCAGGATCCAATGCAGACACTTAGGAAAGTAGGTCATTGAACACAGAGCAAACCAATAAAAACATAATAATGGGTGGTAAAAACACTTAAAATAATTCTACCTCTTTCTATACTAAAGCTATTTCATAGAAAGTTATAAGAACCTCCAGATTTATAGTAGCAAGACACTTCTCCCAGCACATATGTTTGTTCAGGCACTCATGTACATGCACACACACTCACATATACACACAGAAATCACTTGAGATCTCATCTAACCCAATACATATGGAGTTCACCCTCACTTTCCTGGACCTGCATAGTTCACATCATTAATATCATCAATGAATACTATTGCCCATTAGCTAATCATCACTCTGTACTTTTTTTGTGCCTGGGTTCTGGTTACATTTATTCCAGCATCCCCTGCACTTAGACATGGTACCTGGACACCAAAAGTCCCCAGATTATATAGCATGGCTACACAGGAATCCCCTTAGGGTATGAAATCTAAGTGTATCTCTCTGGCTGCTCCCTGTTTGTCCCCCTCAGACTCATCTTTCTCTTTGTGTCTCTATGTATCTACTATGCCTTTTTGGGGCCAAGCTTCGGGGTACAGTATGGGGTGTGATTTAGGCAGTCATATTCAATGTAGTATCGATAGGGACTCTTGACTAGAACAGAATTCATACCTTATCAAAACCTTACATTTCCAAGAGAATTTCGCATCTTATTAAAGAAATATCAACAATGCTAGGACAAAATCCTGCTCATTAGAAGGATTTGTAATATATAGGAGGTTGTCATTATTACTAAAATGGCATCCCCTCAACTGTGGGTCCAGTGAAGACAAGGCTAATTTATCCAGGGAAGACCAACTAAAGTTTGTTTGTTTTTAACTGAATTTTATGCATATGTAGTAGAACTTAGAGACCATCTAGTCCAATATCCTTTTTTTTTTTTTCAGAAAAAAGCAGTAAGGTCCATATATGGTTTGTACAAGGTAACACTTTTTAGGTAGAGCAAGAAACCAGATAACTCAGTCGTTAGAGCAATACTTTTGGTAGAATCAGATTTAGAGCCAAAAGAATCTTAGGGGACATCTATTAATATTATAATGAATTTGAATAATTGAGCTTAAGCCTCTCATTTTAAAAATGAGGCAACTGAGGACCATGCAAGTTAAGAGAACTGATGGATGTATTATAGCTAGGAAGTATCTGAGGCAAGATTCTAATGTGGGTCATCTTCACTCCAAATCAGCTCTGCATCAAAAAACATCTTGTGGCATCTCCATTTATAAGCTAGGAAATTAAAGTCAGTAAGTTGCATAGAGAAGGGAAGCTATATGATATTCCAGCTAGACTGTTGGGGTTAGAGTCAGGAAGAATTCAGTTCCAATCCTTCCTCCTAAATTTATAAGCTACAAGATGCAATGTGAGACTCTTAATGTCTTGACCTCAGTTTCTTCATCTTTAAAATGGAAATAATAATGGCACCAGTCTCATGAAATTATTGAAAAGACGAAGTGAGATAATTTGTATGAGTTTCTCAAAACTTAATCCTTATATAAGTGCTATGTATTAATATTAGTGGTTGACTGTAACATAGCTGGAATTTCCATTCAGGTCCTCTGTCTCCAAAGTCTAGTTGAGGGTCCAAGTTTTAAGTGCATATCCAATATATGTCCACATTCTCTTAGAGACACTATGATGAATTGGAAAAACTTGTCCTGGTCCTATTCATTTTATTTTGTATCACTTCATATGGGTATTCTCAGCTCCTTCATCATATCTTACAGGATGATAACTTCCACTCTCATTTACCATCATTTGTTCCACCATTCCTTAATTGATGTATATTCACATAGTTTCTAATTCTTGACCAGCATACACAAAAATAGAGCTATTATAAATATTTTTGTAAACATGCATAATTTACCTCTTTCTTTGATTTCTTTGTGGTTTTGGCCAAATATTGATATTGCAAGTCTATTGCAAGGTAGACAATTTAAGAGTTTTGGGGGCATGGGTTCCACATTATTTTTTAGAATGGCTAAATCAATTTACGACTTCACCAACCATCCTTCCTTTTAATCCCTCCTTCTATCAAGGGGAAAGGCCAGAGTCTGTAAGGAACTAACCACTCCCTCTACTGCCATGCTCCTACCACAACTGGAAACCTTCCTCTGAGGCATTCACCTATCGACTATCCCTCTTTGCTCAACTGTTTTAAGGCTGAAGTAAAAAAAAAAATCTCATTATATCTCTATTCCTTAGCCATAATGTAGTAGTCTTTCTACCATACCACAGAGCTTTACTTTTGATCTCAAACTAAATTTCCCTATAAAGACATTGGGCAAATGATAAGCCTGACAGAAGAACTCTCTTAAAGATTTCCCTTCATTCAAATCCAGGTACTTTTTTATGTGAATCACCAGAATCCCTTCCTGGATGTGGCAAAGTTCAGAGTGGAAAAAGCAAGTCCAGGTATATGAAGAGGAACTTTCCACTGACTGAACTCCATTTGCATTGAAAATTCAATTCATCAAATATTTATTAAGCAGCTACTAGATACAAGACACAGTGCTATATGCTGGCAATACAAAGATAAAACAAACAGCGGTCCCTGAAATGAAAGAACTTAAATTCTGCTGAGGCTGAGATTTCGGTGAAATATGGCATTTAAATAGATAAATGGAATTTGAGAAGAAAGAAAATACTAAGAGCCAAGGTAACCAGCTATTACTTGCTCTAAGAGATCACATGTTAATTGAACCTTTAAGAAAATTAAATATTCTAAGAAACAGAGGGGCAAAAACATTACAGGCACTGGGGAATAACTTTTTTTTTTAAACCCTTCCATTCCATCTTAGAATCAATACTTTGTATCACCTCTAAGGCAGGAGAATTGTAAGGACTAGTCAATGGAATTGAAGTGACTTGCCCAGGGTCACACAGCTAGGAAGTGTCTGAGGCCAGATTTGAAATTAGGACCTCACACCTTTAGACCTGGCTCTCAATCCTCTGAGCAACCCAGCTGCCCCCACTGGGGACAATTTCTACAAAGACAAATTCAAGGAATGGAATTCCAAGTTCATGGAACAGCTAGTCTGTCCCTAAAACTAAAAGAGAGTACATAAAAGTGAACCGTGTTCTAAAATATGCCAGGAATGATAGGTTGTAGGCTGCCTGCAAACAGTAGTTTTAAATACTGAATTGAAGAACTTGTACCGTGGATATATATAGTCCAGTGCTGAAAGGGAGCTTATGTCAGTCTATTGGAATACAATGATATTGAGGGCATGATTCTTCTTAGAGAGCTGTCTAGATGTATCCACCCCATGAACAAACTCATCCAAATGAGCAAAACTGGACTTGTGCTTGTCAGAGTGGACAAACAAAAAAAAAAATATGTATGTATATGTGCGTATGTGTGTCGTCTCCAGAAGAAGCAATCAAATGTGGAAAAAAAAATTCACCAACTCCAGAACTGTTTTATGGAACCTTTGCCATGCTGCTGAAGTGTTAGAATACAGAAAAGATGAGCAGCTGCAGAGCCTGCTCCAGAGAACTGTCTGGGTCTTTGAAGCCAAGTACAAAAGACCAGGTCATGGTGCCTAGGATGCATTTAAACACGCAGTCTCAGACCCTCCAGTCCCAGGTGGACTGGATTTGAATGAAGATGAAAGGCAAATACTGATTGATAACATAAATAGGAGCTTGACACTATAAGCTGTCAAAATCCAAGTTGTATTGAAGTGACTTATAATTATGAGGATATTGATGCTGTGAAAGAAGCTCTTAAAGCAGTTTGAATTGCTGCACAGAAAACATGCCTATAAAGATTAACCTGAAAGCACCTTCTTGATAGCTGATCACTTCAACAATCTTAGACAGAACAGAAGGTCTTTCTGTCCTCAATCAGACTAGACTGTCATCAAAGAAAAGACTGAGAAGAGGGTTGTCTTCTACGTTCAAATGGAGCCCAAACATGTCACAGACACATATGAAACTGATCTTGGAAGACAACTGGAGAGGCTTGAATGGGAAAATGCTGAGGTGGAGGGATGTGATGATTCTGAAGAAATGGAAGCCAACACTGAAGATTACCTTTTTAGATAAAGGAGTCTGACTGGAGAAACATAGATCAACCATTTCTGGCTTAGATTCCTAGACTTAAAATGTTTTCCAGTATAGAAAACTTCAAATCTGAAAATTTCATATTGAAAAATATTTAAACATTTCAGCAAGCCAGCTTGTGAAATGCCCTCCTAACAATATTCATGGATTCAAGTTGGTAGGAGTGCCAATGAAAGATGGACATCTATTAAGGGAGAACTTCTTGATTGTGATTCCATTTAAATTAGGTGGCCATTCAGAGAACTATACAGCATTTGTTTCCATAAATTAGTTTATTTAATCTCAGATTCCTTTATTCAACTATAGTATCTAGAAATGTAAAATAGACTCTGCCTCATACCCACACAAAAGAATTCTCATATTAATACATAGGCTAATTCTATAGTTTCCAGACAATTTAAAATATCACCTTTTTACCTAATAGTCGGAAGTACAATAAATGCAGAAAAATTAAAAAGTGAAATTACTTTAGTAATGACAACTTTCTATACTTGAAATATATTTCTTCTTCTTCTTCTGCATTATTTATGTAAACCTTTAAGATTTGCAAAGCACTTTGCAAATATCATCTCATTTTATCCTCACTACAATCCTGAGAAATAGGTTTTGCAAATTTTGCAGACGAAGAAACTAAGGCATCCAGTGGTTAAGTAAATTCTCCAGGATTACATGACAAGAGTCTGAGGTGGGATATGAACTTTGATCTTCCTGCATCCAAGTTTAGCATTTGCCTTACTGTGTCACTTAGCCACCTGTGGCTCAAGGATATGATTTCTGGACTTTAGAACTTGATTTGTGCAATCATAGGCTCTACTCCATCAAAATAAATTCTGTTTGTTTTGAAATCTTGGATCATAATTAACAGGATTTCCTCCATGGCTCATTGAGGTTTTAGTGAAGATAGGGTTCTTTTCAAGTGCTGTGGTTCCCCAAATACACAAATAAACAACCACAAAACTGTAAAATAAAACAAGGATGAAAACAAATTACTTTATTCCCACATCAAGCCATTAGAGGAGATCCAATATCACTGCAAATATTTTAAATTGCTTAATGAAATGGAAACTCATCACTAAATGGGGCCAAATGGAGGGTAGATAGTTGCTTTCATTTATAGTCCACAGAAATCCAGCAATAGAGAGGGAATTTCCCCATTAGGTCTAGGTGATTGTTAAACCATTGTTATTAGTTTTGAGAGATGATCAATGGTGAGAGCACTTTAATGCTTCCATACTAAGAGCACAGGACCATATCTCCAGCACTTAGCACAAGGCCTGGAATATAGAAGGAACTTATTAAATACTTATTTCCATGACAAGTAAATGACAATTGAAATCAGTCTGGAGATATGTTCCATTCTTTCTTAAAGTCAATGGACCTTATTTTATTTTATTTTATTTTATTTTCTCAGAAGGGCATATGGGAGTAGGGGAGGGCCAGGAGAGAAATGAGACCAAATATAGTCATTAAAAGATTATGATCTTGGGGGCAGCTGGGTGGCTCAGTGGATTGAAAGCCAGGTCTAGAGATGGGAGGTCCTGGGTTCACATCTGGCCTCAGACACTTCCCAGCTGTGTGACCCTGGACAAGTCATTTAACCCCCATTGTCTAGCCCTTACACCACTTTTCTGCCTTAGAACCATTACAAAGTATTGATTCCAAGATGGAAGGTAAGGGTTTAAAAAAAAAAAGATTATGATCTTGTACAGAAAAGTATACATATACATATATATGCCTGGAAGCATATACATACCTAGAACCTCCCAACTCCAGGTCTGGCATTATATACATGTCTATAAATGTGTACACACACATGCTTGTTCAGTATTGACTCTGAGCAGAGCATTTTACTAGACACCAAGAAAGACCTGAACTCTAGATAAGACAGGCTCCTATGGCCTTGAACTTTACAGTCTGGTGTGGGACAAGAGATTAATGCAGAGAACTAAATAAACAGAATTTGTATAGCAGAATCTGCAAAAAAGACTTTTAGTGAGTCTAAAAGAGGAGGTCATCAGTGCTAAGAGGAATCAAGCAGTTTCAAGGACAGACAGTATTTCAGGAGACGAGGCAGAAGAAGGCTGTTTCAAGAAAAATTTAAAAAAAGAGTAAAGACGGTGTCTGAGGGACAGAGATTAGTTGAATTCATTTGGTTTAGCTTGAATGAAGGGAAGAAATAGAAGATAAACCTGAATAAGTCTAAAATAAAGATCGTAATAAGGCTAGCAAGGCAGCTAGGAGATGCAGTGGATTCAGTATGGGGTTTGGAGACAGGAAGACAATTTCTGAATTCAAAACTGATCTGAGATATTTACAAGCTGTGTGACCCTGAGCAAGTCACTTAACTATGGCTACCATATTTTCCTCATTTATAAAATGAGCTGGAGAAAGAAGTAGCAAACCACCCAATATCCTCATGAGAAAACCCTGAATGGGGTCAGAAAGAATCAGATCTGACAGAAAAATGAATGAACAACAAATTACTAAAGAATTTGAATTCAAGACAATAGAAAGAAATTGAATATTTCTCGGCAGAAGAAAATAACTTGATTTCTGCATGAATGAATTTCCTTCCTCTAAAATTGTCTCTTTTCAACACAATGAAGTATTAACTCTTTTAGAATGGATGATATTATTTACTCACGTTTTACTAGTCTTTTTTTCTATTTTAAGAATGTTTTTAAAATAACTATTAGCAGAACAGCTAGGTAGTACAATGGTTAGAGTCAGACCTGGAGTTGGGAGGTTCTGGGTTCTTCTCTGGCCTCAGACAATTCCTAGCTATATGACCCTGGTAAAATCACTTAGCTCCATTTGCCTAGCTCTTGCCTTCTGTCTTAGAGTTATTACTAAGACAGAAAGTAAGGGTTAAAAAAGAAGAAAATGAATATAACTTGCTAGCATCATTAATGAGGAGCTTAACAGTAGAATTATAATGAAATCAGTAACTAAAGTTAACTTCTAAACTCTTCCCTATATTACAGAGTCTTCAAGAATGGCTGTGAATCAAATGGAAAGTGCACTATTTTTTAGGTACTTGCTTGAATGAACTCTTGAATATCCACTTTGATGCGTTTCCCATTGCTACTTCTTAGAACAGTGATGGCGAACCTTTTAGTGACCACATGCTCTGCTCCACCCCACCCACCCTGTGTTCAGGGCCAGGGGCCAGGCTCTCCCAGCTGACTCACACAGGGGGAAGCCACCTCCTGCCTCCACAGGGACCCACAGCTACATCCAGCTACACCATGACCAGAGAAAGGGAGCTACTGTTGGGCTTCACTCAGCCAGAGACTAGGGTCAGAAAGGTGGGGGAAGGCAGCTTTTTATTACAACTTGGGGTGCATGTCCTTGTTGAATACAATTCAAATGCAGTATCATATGGCCTCTGCTTGGTTCTGTTGCAGAGATGCAGCCTTGGTGCTTTTTAGGCTGCTTGTATTTGCTTAACAATGGTAAACCCATGATACAATCAGATTGCTGAAAATGGTGTTGCCTATTGGGATGCAACCCACATTGGGGTGGGAGCAGGGGACACAGGTAGTACAGTTAGTTTTTTGGGGGGGTGACCTGTGTGTGGGGTGTGGGTGTGGGGCTGGGCCTGGTGGCAGGAGTGGAGTCTCCTCTACCCCCCCAGCCCACCTATAATCCTTATTCCCAGACAGAGGAGGAAGAAAAGGAGAGAAGTATCCAGAGCACTCAGTTCAGTAATCACAGAGGGGCAGGGAGGCATGATAGAGAGGGGGAAGGGAGCAGCTTGAGTCCCTCTGCCTTTCTAGTAAATAAATCTGCCTTGGATGGCCCCCTGTGCCCACAAAGTTTTCTCTGCATGCCATCTGTGGCACTCATGCCATAGGTTCACCATCACAACCATAGGGAACCCACTTCAATAATCCATCCTGTTTATAAAAAGAAAAGGAAGGAAAAGAGAGAGAGGAATAGTTAAATGCTATAGGTCCAAATGCAGGAGACCTTCTAAATATTTCCCAAATCCATGAGAATCTACTTTCATGCGAGCTTAGCTTCCTTTGTTTTTTCATTTATTTGATGAATCACTCACGTGGACACTAAAACAGCTGCTTGGCTACTGTGGTGTTTCATCTAGAAAAACACATTTCATTAATAAATATCTTCTGCCTACCTGCCTTGGACATGACCTTTGTGTCTTTATTATCATAACAATGAATTACTTTTATCTCTGTGTATTTGCAAACACTCCCTAGGGATCAATAAAGGGGCATACAGCATAATGGGGTCATCTGTTCAATCATAATTATTTGTAGCAGAGTCCTGGCCAGCTCTGGTAAGGAGAACAAAAGTCCATAAATATTTAGGGGGAGGAGGAGCGGTTGGGCTTAGAGATTTTCATGTTGTTTCTTTTCTCATTGGGGTTCAAGATGAATTCATGTTAGCTTTACCAATTCAAACAAGAAAGAGAAAAAAAGGCAACAATAAAGGGGAATCCATTTCCCATCTCTAAAGCTCTGCCAATATGGAAGATATTTAGTTTCTTATTGTTTCCAACTTCTTTCCTTTCCTTACACTTTCATTCGCTGAGGCTAAAATCTTTATCAACCTTTGAGTTCCCTTCTTGTAGATTTGTCACCCATGACAATGGACAGAAGTTTCTTAGAGGCTGTATTCCCAAAAGTCCTAGGAGATGTGCCTTCTTCACATCTTTTTCAGTCCTACATTAACTTTCCCTTCTCAAAGGTTTCTGTTCTCTGCTGATTGGCTTTCTTACCTCCTGGCATATCCAGATTGATAAACTACAGGGGAACACAAGCCAATATGTCATGGACCTGTGATTTTCTTTGTATGGCTCCTCCCTTCATCAAGGCAGATAAAAACAATTCATTTATATGATGCTTTATGGCTAACAAAGCATTTTACATAGAGTAAAATGCATCTCTACATCTTATCCTCATTAAATACACTACATTTGATGGTTGATAGACCTAAGATTTAGGTCCTATTATTTTCTACATGAGGAAACTGAGGCACAATAATGTTAAGTCTGAATGCATGGCTACTGTTTTCTCTCGTAACTCTGATAGTAATAAATTAAAACAAACTGAACTTTGAGCACAAACCAGCTTTGAATCAAGAACCAGTATATGAAAAGCAGTGACCCAAACCAACAAAGACCTGATAAGGAACCCATTAAAAAAAAAAAACATAAAACATGGGTAGCTCTAGAGAAATCTATGCTTCCCAAGGTTGCTACAACTAAGCCCTTTTGAGCCTCAGATTAACTAGCTCTGGATCAATATTTCTAGTTCACATCATCTCATCAAGGAGGCTTTTGACTCTGGAACTAAACAGTTATTCAGATGACAGAAGTGCAAAGAAGATCCAATGGAGCCTCAAATTCAAAATTAATTTTAAAATATAGGCATGTATCATTGTCTTCTAAAAGATAGAACATCAGTTTTTCTGTCACTGTAACAGAATAACTTTCTTTCAATGGAAATAGGGAGATCCTCACAAATGACTGAAATTTGCTATTCTGTAGCTGATTTGGAGTACTCTATTCTTCTTCAAGTTGCTGCCATCGTAATGTTAACACTATACAGCAACTGATATCACCTTTATTTCCCCACTTTTCCATTAGAATAATGTAAATACAGTTTGGAATTGAAAGGTGACACTATATCAGAATCTAATTCTGTTTTGCTTTGTATTGCTTTAGACACTATACAATTTTGACATGTGGATACAATGAAATGGGATGAGCTTTCTTTTCAGTGTGATATTTTCTGATCATTCTGGAACAGAATTAACTAGCAACACTGATCATTTCCAAACTGGTCCACCTGTTACTTTGAAATTTCAATTTCGATAATGGTCTCTGTAAAGAAGGTATTATTTGCTAGATCTGGCAAATGTATTTACTCTGCATTATAAAAAAAGAAAGGCAGGGCAATAATTTTCAGCCTCTAAATTACCTTACAGGTAGTGATGGATCGTTGTCAAATCTAAAGCTGAAAGAGAGTCATAAGAGAAGAGCAGGAAGGGAAAGAAAGAGGAGGAAAGTGATGAAGGAAAAAGGAAGGAAGCAAGGAAGGAAGGAAGGAAGGAAGGGAGAAAGGAAGGAAGGGAGGAAGGAAGGAAGGGAGGAAGGGAGGAAGGGAGGAAGGAAGGGAGGAAGGGAGGAAGGGAGGAAGGGAAGAAGGAAGGAATGGAGGAAGGAAGGAAGGAAAGAAGGAAGGAAGGAAGGAAGGAAGGAAGGAAGGAAGGAAGGAAGGAAGGAAGGAAGGAAGGAAGGAAGGAAGGAAGGAAGGAAGGAAGGAAGGAAGGAAGGAAGGAAGGAAGGAAGGAAGGAAGAGAGAGAGGGAGGGAGGAAGGAAGGGAAGTAAGAAGGAAAAAACAGAAAGAAAGGAGGGAGGAAAGCAAGAAATTCCAAGAACCATGATTTCAATAAAAGAATTCCCTGAAGGGGGCAGCTGGGTAGCTCAGTGGATTGAGAACCAGGCCTAGAGATGGGAGGTCATAGGTTCAAATCTGACCTCAGCCACTTCCTAGCTGTGTGATCCTGGGCAAGTCACTTGACCCCCATTGCCTAGCCCTTACCACTCTTCTGCCTTGGAGCCAATACACAGTATTGACTCCAAGACAGAAGGTAAGGGTTTAAAAAAAAAAAGAATTCCCTGAATGACATAGGTACGTTTTGTTCTGTGTTTTCAATAATTACTGAAATGTGGGAATAATATAGGCACTGAGAAATTAAGCAAATAAATATCCTCTCATGAGGAGGGAGGGAAGAAGAAAGAGGAGGGGTAAGACATATATCGAGAAAAATATCTTCACATGATAGACAGCTGAGAACAGAACTCTGCTAAGAGGCAAACCAAGTCCCTCACAAAGGTCAATAATAAAGTGGACAGAGAAAGAGAGACATGGTGAAGTATAATTAAATAATTGCTACACACCACAGAAGCATCATAGCAAAGTGACCAACGAGCAGGTCTAGGAGCCAGAGAACCTGAGTTCAAGTCTTGCCTCTACCATATATTGGCTACATTCCCTGGAACATATTACTGGCAATGTTCCTGTAAACTCTAAGAATATAAATTGCCCTCATTGATAAAGGGAGTTTCCTCATTCAAGAGAGCACTACTCTAGTGAAATCACAGGTACAATCCCTATTTCAGACCACCATGGCTGCAAATTCATTGCAGAGAGCAATGTTTGGAGGAAGGTAAAGGGAGATTTCTTTTTTTATTATTATTTTAAATTTTATTTGTGTTGTCATGTTAAACACATTTCCATATTGGTCATATTGTAAGAACAGACTCATACATAACCAAAACCCCAAAATTTGATGTGAAAGATACATTATGAAAGATGATTCCAACAATTCTTTCTCTGGAGGTGGAGAGCATTCACATTCCCCATCATGTCTTTCAGGATTGTCCCAGATCATTGCATTGCTGAGAGTAGCTGAGTTTTCACAGATAATCATCCTAAAGTATTGCTATTACCGTGTATGATATTCTCCCAGTTCTGCTTATTTTGCTCTGCATCAGTTCCTGCAAATCTTTTCAGCTTTTTCTGAAATCATCTTGCTTAGCATTTCTAATAGCACAATAGCCTTCTATCACCAACATGTGTCACAATTTGTTCAGCCATTTCCCAACTGATAGGCATCCCCTTAACTTCTAGTTCTTTGCCACCACAAAAAGAGCTGCTAGAAATATTTTTGTGCAAGTACATCTTTTTCCCTTTTTATGATATGGATTCAGGAGTGGTTTTAGAGGATCAAAGGTTATGCAGAGTTTTATTGCCCTTTGATCATAGTTCCAAATTTCCCTCCAGAATGGTTGAATCAGTTCACAACTCCACCAACAATGCATTATGATCCCTATTTTGCCACATCCCCTCCAACATTTACCACTTTCCTTTACTGGCATATTGGCCAATCAGATAGATGTGAAGTGGTACCTGAGTGTTGTTTTAATTTGTTATATCTCTAACCAAGAGAGATTTAGAACATTTTTTTCATATGATTATTGACAGCTTTGACTTCTTCATCCAAAAATTGCCTCTTCATATCCTTTGACTATTTGTCAATTGGGGAAATGGCTTGTATTCTTACAAATTTGACCTAGTTCTCTATAAATTTAAGAAATTAGACCTTTATCAAAGATCGTTATACACCTTTCCTCCTGTTTTTTCCAAATCCCTTGTTGTTTCCAAAAGGGAGATTTCTTGCAAATATTTTTTTTCTTTAGAATAAAGAATTTGTTTCATTCCATCTATTACTTATTGACTTAGACAGGGTGCCCAGAAGCATTAAGAGGACAAATTACTTGTCTGCTGGTCACATTAAGTTTCAGAAATACAACTTGTTTTTTCCAACTTTATCCCATGTTCCCTCTTAATGCTACAAAATACTACAATTGCCACCACACAGTTTAAAGAGCTGTTTTGGCAGAAAGATGCTCTAGTCTGACCACATAGCTTCTCTATGAAATTGAGTAAGTTTTATATATATATATATATATATATATATATATATATATATAGTTTTGGAAGCTATTAGGAAATTATTTAGTCATGGTGGGCATTTTGGGGATGGAAAGTTTCTTTCTTTTTTATTTTCTTTTTCCAATCCTTCTCTCCACATTGTCATTAAAAACAAAATAAAACAAAAAATCTTACCTTCCATATTTGAACCAATTCCAGGCATTAACTCTAAGTCAGAAGAGTGGTAAGGACCAGGCAATGGAGGTTACATGACTTCCTCAGGATTGTGTTATTATCCTCCTCAGAGGAGGACTATGCTATTGTTGTGAACTTTGATTTGAATTTGAGCCTAATTTAGAACAAAGGACTACCTCCCAGAATCCAGAAGGTGAACCTTTTGGAGATGGTGCCACGAAGATACCTGCAAAGACCACACGCTATACCAGAAGATCCAGAGTGAACTTTGAGATATGGCAAATTTGAACTTGGCAGGGGGGCGGGGGGGGTTGAAGGCATTTGTTTTGAATGTACACTCTTATGCCAAAGGGAACCACCCCCTAATTGGCTTTTTGTCAATGCACCTAATATTGGTTTTGTTCTTTTTCATTTTATTTTCCTCTTATCCCTAAATTATTGCAATTTCCCTTTAAGAACTGTGATATTTGTATATACCTCTAGTTAGTTTTAGGTTGATTATATTTCCATGATCCATTGGGGAGACTGGTCTCCCAAAGAATCACAGGGGGAATGTACAAGTGGAAATTTTGTATCCTTTGGACTTCATCTCCCAGCATTCTTTCCTTATCCCAAAAATCCCCTTTTCCCTTTCATATATGTGTATTGTTAAATTGTTTGTATATAGTTGAGGTGGCTCCTCCTTCTCATTCTCTTTTTTCTACGTGGGAGGCAAGTGAGCTCTCTCAGTTTTTCTAGCCTTTTACTTTCCCTTTGCTCCAAGTTAAATATTAATAAATATTATTAAATAGAATACTTGGAATGTTGAATATTAATTTTTAATATTTTCAGGATCACACAACTAGGAGGTGTCATTCCAGATTTGATCTCAGGACCTCCCCTCATCTCTAGACCTAGTTCTCAAACCACAGAGCAACCTAGTTTTCCCCCCACTCATTTTTAATGGAAAAAAATGAACAATATTGTTTTTGTCTGATAGAGTACAGATGCAGCAGGTAGATTTACTACTCCCCATTCTGTTGTTTATCTCCTTTTGTTAAGAAAGTTTATAGCCCTCTATAACCATTGCCCATCCTACCCTTCCAAAATGACTGCTTTTCTGCTATAACCCTCCTGGAACCCTCCTATCCACACAGATTGACAACCTTTTTACACATCTTAAACCTTCTCATCCAGTCTATTTATACATCTCTTCTTAACAACTGAGTCTAGCTCTTTCCTTAGTGGCTAGTGTTAAAGTCCTGCCTTCTCCATGAAGTCATCCATCAGTAGAGACTTTTACTTCCTTGACTACTATGAATTTGGACAATAGTTTTTGGTCAGTTTACTCAAACAAGAAATTGACTTCTTCTTAGTAATACTGTCATCAAAGCTAAATTTGTAGTATATTTCTGTTCATGTCTAGCCACTCTCCTCTATTAGACTATCCTTTTTTTGAGGACAATAGCTATGTAAAAAAGTATTTTACATTGTTCGAATTAATAGTCATTAAAATATTCTTTCTGTCCCTCAGAGTATTTTGCATAGAGTAGATTATTAATAAATAATACATACTCATTGGATTGAATTTCACTGACCCTATGGGCAAGGTATTATTGGATAAAGATCTAACAGGAGAGTCATTAAGTCCTGGGTTCAATCCTGCCTCAAACACACAGTAATTGTATGACTATATAAAATTCATTTAATGTCTTGGGGCCTCCAGGCAACTCCCTAAGAAACTGAAAAAGAGTAACTGGGACTGGGGGAGAGCAGGGTGACAACTAGGTGGCTCAGTGAATAGGGCACCAGGACTAAAGTTGAGAAGATCTAGGTTCAAATTTAGTCTGACACTTGCTAGTTTTATGACCACAGGAAAGTCACTTAACTCTAATTGCCTAACCCTGACACTAAAAGAGAAGGTAAGAGGTTGTTTGTTTGTTTGTTTGTTTTTAATTAAAAATAATCATTATATTGTGATAAATTGTGCACATGTAACTGATTTTCATGCAAGATTTAAAATGAATGAAAGTAAAAATTGCATTTTGCTTCCATGATTCTATAAAGAAGTGACATTATAAATAAAAAGAGCAAAGTTCAAGTAATTGGATAGTCAAAAAAAACAAATAATCATTAGGAGTAGCTAGGTGGCTCAGTAGATAGAGTACAAGACCTGGAATCAGAAGCACCTGGGTTCAAATCTGGTCTTAGACACTTCCTACCCATGTCAACCTGGGTAAGTCACTTAATTCAAATTGCCAAGTCCTTATAGCTCTTCTGCCTTGGAACTGATAGTTGAAAAAATTCTAAGACATAAGGTAAGAGTTAAAAAAAAAAAAGAGTAATCGATCTGCCTTGTTAAGAGTTTCCACTGTGGGAGTGCCTGATGCTCATGAAATAATATCTATATCTATATATACACTCACAAAATAAATAATAATTAACTCAGTAACTTACAAGTCAAGAAGCAAGATAGAAAAGTCAAATATATATATGTATATACATATATATATATTTGTAGGTAGGTAGGGAGGGAGGCAGGCATTTTAACCTTCATCTTCTGTCTTAGAATCAATACTATGTGTTGATTCTAAAGCAGAAGAGTATTAAAAGCTAGGAAATTAGGATTAAGTGACTTGTCTAGGGCCATATAGCTATGATGTGTTTGGGGCTAGATTTGGACTCTGAACATCCCATCTCCATACCTGGTTTTCTATCCACTGAGCCCCCTAGCTTCCCCTAAAGCTGTTTTAATCTTTAAAACACTTTATAAATACTAGGGATTATCTGACTTGTTCAAAAGTCATACAGTCCTTCTGCCTCTAATTCCAGTGAATTTTTCATACCACTTTGTTAGAGGTCCTTGCTGGCTAATGGATCAAAAAAAGACAACATAATAAATGGGGGAAAAGTATAGACGGGATATGTCTATAGATCTTGTATACCCCTAATGAATCTGAAGACCAATCATTTGACCAAGTATGAATCTGTGTACTTCAGTTGTCAGAGTCCTTAATGGATGCTCTAACCTCAGAGATTTATTTTGAGAACCCTTTTGAGTTAAATACCTACTGTTAGAACTTGACCCCGATTTTCCTGATGGTGAGTCTTGGCCCAAAGCATAAGATTGTTGCTTTGACACTGCTCACTAACTCCAAGGGGGAAAGCTTGAACTTAAACAACTCAATGATTCTGAGACTCTGGGATGGTAGACGACAGCTTGAAGAGAGCTTAACAGAGAAGGACTAGAGACACTGGATGCTAAATGCATGCTTTTATGCAATCCCACAATGGGATTTTAAAATGCTTATTAAATGAGATCTAAAAATCAATAATTCAATTACATACTTATACCATAACTTTATTTTAAAAGGTTTCTCTTTTTGTGGCCAATATATTTAAGTTAACTGAACTTCATTCAGTAATAAAAAGGATGGGATGAATTCAGGGACCTCTAGCTGTTCATCTGCTTGCATTTCAAATGTCTACTTTAAAGCACACTTCTTCCATTTTATACATACTTTCTATTGTCTTTCAAACTTAAAGCATCAGACTCATTAACAGGATCACAGATCAAACAGTGGAAAGGACCTCAATTGTCACCTGATAAAACCTCAGTATTTTACATATAAGGAATCTGGTAAAGAAAGATCATGTGGGTTATCCAAGATTTCACAAATAGAAAGTACTTTAATAGAGACTGATGTGGAACTCGTATGTTCTGACTCTATATCCTAGTATCCTTCTACTGTACCCTTCAGTTATTGCTGAACCTTAGATTTATATTTTTTCAGAAACAAAATTTTGCCTGTTAAGATCTCAACATCTCTGTTTGGTACATGGAGTTCTTATTTCCAAGAAAAAGTGGTTTCTCAGTGTTAATTATATATAATTCCAAGCATTGCCATCAAGGCACTGACTTTCACATTTATTTTGTTTATAGTGACAGCAAAATGAATTTTCATGTAACAATATACCTAGAAAATCTTACCAGGGCATTTTCTTCTTTTTCTCACTTGCAAGATACTCTGTCCTGAGAAATTCTTGACCCAATAGGGTTACAGCAAAGCCTCCCTCATTCCCAGCTGGTTCTTTACTCTGACATTTTATATTGAAGGATTTCCTGAACATCTACATTTTTTGTTTATTTGTTGGACTTTCTGGGACCAGTTTTTCAAGTCCCCACTAAATGTGCTTTCCATTACAACTTCTCTCTTAGAATGCTGGGGGCAGCCAGGTGACTTGAGAGTCAGACCTGGAATTGGGAACATCTGGGTTCAAATCTGGCCTCAGACACTTCCTAGCTGTGTGATTCTAGGAAAGTCGATCACTTAATGCCAATGGCCTAGCCTTTGCAACTCTTATGCCTTAGAACAGATGCTTAGTATTGATTATAAGACAGTAGGTGAGTTATTTTTTTAAGTAGGGAAGGAAGGAAAAAAAGAAGGAGGAAGAAAATAGGAAGGAAGGGAAAATAGGAATGAATGAAAGAACAAATGAACTAATGAATGAATGATGGAAGGAAGAAACAAAGGAAGGAAATTTTTTTTACAATATTTCAGTTCAATATAACAAATTATTTTTCCCATTGTCTTCCTGAAAAGGGCCTCTGATTCTCTATAAATAAAGCATGCTTCCTAAATATTAATTTGAGAGGTTAGCACCTAATATTTTAGGGAAAGGCTTAGTTGGTAAACTAATTCAATTATTGACAGGAAGCAAGCACCAAAAATCTTTTAAAAATAAACCGCAGGGGATCCAAAATTATTGTTACTGTTACTGAAGAAGAATGAGAAAGCTAATCTAAAAGAGAATTGCTATGGCTTTGGATTATGTGCTATTTTGCATAAATCAATATCACTGTGACTGAGTTTTATAGTAAATTGCTTGTCTCTTGCAGGAATACTATTACTGTTGGTCTGTCAAAGTAGAGTACAGAGTCCATGAACATAAATCCACTTCATAAGATCATATACTTAAAGCTGAGAGAAAGCATCCAGAAAACATGAATTCTATTTCTACGTTTGATGGACTGTGGCCCTGGGGAAAGCACTTTACCTCTATGAGTGTCTGTCTTCTCATCTTTCACACAATCCTGATGGTCTATGTGACCTTTAAAATCTCTTCCATTAAGCAACAAATTTGGAAAAATCTTCATAACAAAAACCTTTGACAAAGGTCTAATTACTCAAATTTATAAAGAGCTAAACCAGTTGTAGAAAAAATCAAGCCATTCTCCAATTGATAAATGGGCAAGGGACATGAATAGGCAATTTTCAGATAAAGAAATCAAAACTATTAATAAGCACATGAAAAAGTGTTCTAAATCTCTGATAATCAGAGAGATGTAAATCAAAACAACTCTGAGGTATCACCTCACACCTAGCAGATTGGCTAACATGACAGCAAAGGAAAGTAATGAATGCTGGAGGGGATGTGGCAAAGTGGGGACACTAATTCATTGCTGGTGGAGTTGTGAATTGATCCAACCATTCTGGAGGGCAATTTGGAACTATGCCCAAAGGGCGCTAAAAGACTGTTTGCCCTTTGATCCAGCCATAGCATTGCTGGGTTTGTACCCCAAAGAGATAATAAGGAAAAATACATGTACAAGAATATTCATAGTTGTGCTCTTTGTGGTGGCCAAAAATTGGAAAATGAGGGGATGCCCTTCAATTGGGGAATGGCTGAACAAATTGTGGTATATGTTGGTGATGGAATACTATTGTGCTCAAAGGAATGATGAACTGGAGGAATTCCATGTGAACTGGAATGACCTCCAGAAATGGATGCAGACTGAGAGGAGCAGAACCAGGAGAACATTGTATACAGAGACCGATACATTGTGGTACAATCGTAGGTAATGGACTTCTCCGTTAGTGGCAATGCAGTGATCCTGAACAACCCAGAGGGATTTATGAGAAAAAAAACACTATCCACATTCAGAGGAAAAACTGTGGGAGTAGAAACACTGGAGAAAAACAACTGCTTGATCACATGGGTCAAGGGACATATGATTGGGGATATAGACTCTAAATGAATATCCAAATGAAAACATCAACAGCATGGAAATAGGTTCTGATCAAGGGCACATGTAATACCCAATGAAATTGAGCATCAGCTGTAGGAATGGTTGGGGTAGGGGAGGGAGGGAAAGAATATGATTCTTGTAACCAAGGAATAATGTTCTAAATTGACTAAATAAAACTTTCCAAAAAAAAAAGAAAAAAGATCTCTTCCTTGCTTGATCTAGAATGCTATGATCTAGTCATTTTATAAGTTGGGAAAATGAGGCTGATATAGGAGTAGCAACTTACTTGAGAATACAATATGATTCAGAAGTCATTTCTTTGATTTTATGGCCAGAGCTCTACCTAATGGACCATCCTACCTCCTCACTACCACTGCCCCATGAAATTGGTAAATACACTACCAAAAGGTACAAAATTTGTCCCATTCCACTAGAGAACATAGATCATATGCTGAAGGCAATTGTTAGCAAGAAAAATAAAGCCATACCAGTTGTCATTAAAATTAGCAAAAACAATTGATTTTGTCATTTCACTTTTCTGTAATTCTCACTAATAAAGGAAACTTACTCCCATACTAACAGCTTGGTCATATAGTAGGGTATCCTGTCTGTGGTTGATACATTGCAAGACCTACTGTTCATAACTAAAACCATGTATATAAACAAACATTTCCTGACCTCATATATTTTGTTCCCTCTCTATTCCTACCCCTTTGCTGGGGTGCTCTATAGCCTTCCACAACTCCACTGTAAAACCTTCATAAATACAAGTGGAAGAAGAGATGGGCCAGACTGCCTCACATAGTCTTCTAAGACCTCTTTCAGTTGACTTCAAATAACAGGAACCTCAGAAAGTGAAACCATGGATGATAAGGGGTTCCTACTCTATGGTTTTCTTTCTTCTGATCAATACTTCAGTTCTAGAAGGGCAATATGGGATTTACACAGACAAAAAAAAAATGTGTTCCATATCCCATATTGACCTTCTAGACCTATGGTTTTCAAATCTTTTTGCATCATGACCCCTTTATTATTTTAAAAAATTATAGAGGTCCTAAGAAAGAGTCTGGTTTATGTGAAAGGAATCTACTATATTAGAGACTTAAATATATTGGCATTATTATGAAAATAGTTTTCACCTCATGGACTCCTTGAAAGGGTCTCAAGGACTTCCAGGGGTCCTGGGCCACTTTTTGATAACTTTTGTCCTAACTTTTGTCCTGAAATTAAGTGTATATTTTGCTTAAACTTTTAGCTAACCTAGAACTAGGAATACTGCTCAGAATTTTACATGTGCTTTAAAAAATGTATGATGAGTTGAATTATGGAGGAAAAAAAAACATTTTAAAGGACATCATGAAAGACACCTTTCAAAAGCTCTATATAGAATTTAGCCATTTATATCAAAATTCAGTTAATCTCAAAAGCAATGAACAGATGTCCTAAAAACAAAACAATAAAATGCATGACGGCAATAAATGACATAACAGGAAAAACAATTATCTCCTAATCCAGCCCTGGTCTCCAGGTAACGTGAATTTAACCATATTATAATTGTTTTATGGCAACTAGATCAATCAATTACAAAGGCTCCTATTTATTGAATTTTATGTGATTTCAGATTTATTTAAACTAAGAGCTTAGATATTAATATACAGAAACCATTTTCATGCCTGATTGGCACTAACTTTCGAGTGGGCGTAGATAGATAACAATATAGTTTCCTTTTATTAATTGTATATTCCCAGTACAATTTGCATTTCCCATTTTTTTGGTTATTTCTTCAAGCATGAAAAGAGCAGAATTCTGATGAGCTACAACAGTCTGCTGGAGGTGGGATTTTGGCAAAATGATGTGTTGCAAACAGGTCCAGAATTTTCTGGCATGCAGAGTGTAGCTGAAACATCCCCAGATTTCATGAGTAACCAAACATGTTTTAAGAAAGCCATTTCCACATAGAAAATTTAGCCTATTATCAATGTCTATAAATATATTTTTAAACAGATTTCTTTATGACAAACTAGATGATATGTGTATATAATGTGACCAAGTTATATTAGAGGAAGACAGGTTATCTGACTTCGGCATTGAGTAAATCCCATGGTATTGTCAAGGGTAAAAAAAGCCCCAAACTCTAGCATTCCATGACCCATCTTGCATGTACGAACACCATTGAAACAAATATTTGGCATCATCTCTTTGCGTTATATCCTATCTAATGATTTAACACTTTAAGATGTGAGAGCTTAACACCATGAGTATTTCCTTTGTTGGGAGAGATCACAACTCCTCTACAATACAAAAGAATATCTTGGTGCGTTATTGTAGCCCCAAGAATTCATGCCTCGGTGGCCAATATTTTAGTGATTACACTATCTCAGTGAGGCTAGTCCATAGCTAGCTGATCCATTATCTCATTTGCCCTATTGCTGAAGTCTTTTTGCCTGCAGCCTAACAGACTTTTCATTCCCTACTCTAGGAGGAAATGGAAGAGAAAAGCATTTATTAGTCACTAAACAGTGTGCTGAGCACAATACTGAGAAATACAGATACAACAAGAAATGAGCAAACCCATTGATATCTGAATGGCATTTATAAGAATGACTTAAGTCAATCATTATATAATTTGATCTTCCAACTAGAAATGAAGAAACATGTTTATAACCACACTTTCTTGAGTAACATACCAAGGATAATATATTAAGCAACAACATTTTATTTCATATCAACTGTATTCCAGATAATGTACTATGAAAAGGTGATAGAAAGACAAAAATAATATACTTCTCGTCATTGAGGAACTTATAGTCAGAACAGGAGAAACAAAACATGAATACTCTATAGGGAATATATAAAAAGGATACAAGGTGATTGAACAGGAGATGAACTAGTAGCAAATGGGATTAGGAAAGAATTTTTACAGAAAGTAGCAACTGAACTGAGCCTTGAGGGAAACGAGGCTACTAAGAGATGGGGGGAAGGAGGGTGTATATTCTGGGTATTGAGAGCAGCCAATTTAAAAGCATTAAGACAGGTGATAGGAATGCTTGTATGAGGCACAATAATAAGGCCAATTTAACCAAGCACTAGTGTTCACAGAGGAAGGTGATATGTAATATGAAATATGCAGCGTAAAAGAAAAGCGAAAGTTGATGGGAACCAACTTGTGAAGGGCTATCAATGGCAAAAGGTGGAATGAATTATTAAATTCAGGAATAATGTAATAGTTGTCTAGTGTTTGTGGTCTGGGTGACTTTGGAAGTCCTTTATCTTTCTCATGACCAATCCCAATTCTGTATTTTCTTCAAAAATAATCATCTCCAAGAAGACTGCCTTTAGTGACATCATTAATTACTGGCTTATTTTAGATTTCAGACCTTTTCTTTTCCCCCAGTGTTCATATTAGCCAAATCGTATCATACTATAAGCAAGGGGCAGAGCTAAACATTTGACCCTGTTGGTTACTCTCTTTTCCTTGATACTCTATTCTCTAATTTTTGGAGACACTACCCTCTATTGGTTTACCTCCTGCTTTTGCTATATATTCATCCAGCTCCCTTCCCTCTAATCATTGGTGTCCAATAAATTTTTGTTTCAAGCCCTCCTTTCTTCTCTCTGTCCTAATTTACCTAGATTGTTGATTCTCAAATCCACCTTTCCTGCTGACCTTCAGTCAATAACCACCAACCGTCTTTTAGACATCTCAAAGTGGATGACCAATAGATATCCTTTTTAAAAACCCTTACCTTAGAATCAACACTGTGTTTTGGTTTTAAGGCAAAAGAATGGGAAAGGTTAGGCAATGGTGGCTAAGTGATTTGTCCAGGGTGACACAACTAGGAAGTGTCAGAGATCAGAAGGTCAAATTTGAACTCAGGACCTCCCTTCTCTAGGCCTGACCCTCAAGCCACCTAACTGCCCCCATCCAATAGATATATTAAATTCAACATGTATAAAACTAAACTCATCTTTTCCCCTAATTTTTCCTTACATCCTACAATATTACTCAAATGCAACTCCATCTCCCCACTAGCTCAGGCTCACAAGCTATGTATCATCCTCAACCCCTTACTCTCTCCCACCTTTTATATCCAATTTGCTGACAAAACTTGTTGACTTCACCTTTGCACTATCTCTTAATTAGGTGCCTTCTCTCCTCTGACATTGCTGTATGGCTTAATCCCACTTAGCCTTAGTACTCTCATTTGTTAAATGGGGATGATAGTAGCAGCTCTTTTATAGGGCTATTGTGAATAATAAATGAGAATATGTGTAAAGTATTTTCAAAACATTCAAACATTAACACCTATTTGTGTTTGCTAATGATATATAATTCATATCTATAGCATTTCTCACAAGGTATTTTCCCCAGGACAACCATGAGGGTCAAGTTTTTACAAATATTATTATACCTATTTTACATAGGAAAAGTAGGCTTTCGGAGGATAACTGACCTGTCTAAGTATACCCAACAAGTAAGAGCTCTATCCTCTAAGCGGTACTGTGATATTCCATGGACTGCCTGGCCATTAATTTCTTTTTTTTTTTTAAACCCTTACCTTCCATCTTGGAATCAATACTGTGTATTGGTTCCAAGTCAGAAGAGTGGTAAGGGCTAGGCAATGGGGGTCAAGTGACTTGCCCAGGGTCACACTGGCCATTACTTTTGGACTGTTTCATAGTCTTATGTCTTATTTGCCCCATGATGATGAACTCTTTGGACCGAGGAACATTTACTACATCATTTACTAACTTTACATCACTCATGGAACTAGGTCTCCAAAGTTCAGAAATAAACATCTACCTAATTAATGAATAATAGGATGATCAGTTTGATTTTTTCTATAAGGAAATGTACTTACAGCAAGATTCTGAA
The DNA here is from genome assembly GCF_027887165.1 of Monodelphis domestica. Taxonomy (NCBI): domain Eukaryota; kingdom Metazoa; phylum Chordata; class Mammalia; order Didelphimorphia; family Didelphidae; genus Monodelphis; species Monodelphis domestica. The sequence continues at coordinate 63,185,124 of NC_077234.1, forward strand.
TACTCTAAATGTTTCCTTTTTGAATCTGAACTGATGGACAACTAGCAAGAGGCTAGATGGTGATCACTGCAAAAACCAACCAAGGGAACAGTCACAAATGATGTAGAGACAACTGACAGTCTTTAGCTATCATTAATCCATAGCAAGTCAGCTGGGGTTAGTCAAGATGCTTCAAAGTATTTAAGTTCAATAGCTCCTGTTGCTGGAAGATCTGGGTGCACGCAGGGAGAAAACACAAGGAAGCAAAGGATCATGTCTTAAGGACATGAACATTGCCCAATAAAAGAATGAATTGAATGAGACATAATATGAGGTTGAGAGAAAGCAGTAAGGCCAAGCTGGAATGACACCAACAAAAAGAACCGTGACTCCAAATAACCTGCAACAACTACATGAGAAGAGAAATGAGAACAGGGCAATGAGACAAGGCTGAAATTCTATGATTTTTAAGATCCAATGGTCCTATGACTTATGGACTTCTTTGGAGGAAGGGATCAGCAGAGCAGCCATGTCTCTACTAATATCTTAATGTTCCAGCAGATTAGCAGTGACTCAATTTCAGCCCAGGTGAGACCCTAATAATTAACCAGAGCACAAAACGGTTATAATTTATGTGACACTGTTTGTTACTTTTTTACAAATTATATTACTAAAACAGAGAACAAAAATCCATAATTTCCATAAACTACATATATCAGAATAGAAGTTATTACAGAACTCCAGATGTCATGATTTCTTTTCATGTCTATGGAGGTTCACAAAAGGAACAAATATAGTTGTGTGCTATGTTCTAGGATCAAATTCTTGTCCTAGTTGTCCACAGCCTAACTTTTTAGGGAAAACAAAAAAATCCTACTAGAGAGTTGATAAGCCACTGGTGGTTGAGGACTGAATCTCTAACTATATATGTATGTCGGGTACTATACTGATCAAAGAAAATGGAGAGAGGTGATCTCATAGTTGAAATGTACTTCAAACCCCTTCTAGCAACCTCTCATCATGGTGGGACATAGGCAGAAGGGGAGAAAAGAGATAGAAAGGCATAAAAAGGAAGAGAAAGAGGCAGATAAATATAAATAATTGATCAGAAATAGTTGTAAAGAGAGAAGAAGATTTGAAGAAACTGCTCAGTAAAAGAAAAAGAGAGAATAGCTGGGAATATCATCTGATTATAAATTCTATCCATACCAAATGAATTCAAATCAATAAATATTTAATGATTATTATTATTATCTTCAAAACCCTGCACAATTCTCTTTCAGGGAAGATAAAAGAAAAAGAATGTTACATTTTTACCCTCATAAAATTATAAGGCCTGTTTTGAAACATAAATATTCTAAAAGAGAGATTTCACAAATGTTTCAATTATATCTGTAATAAATGTATGTCCTCCACTTCAGGTTGATGCATATCTTTATAATCAATTATCTTAAAACTCACAAGTATAACATGGTTTGCTCAGGAGTAGTTTGCATGTTTTTATTGTTTCCAGATTAGTGCAGAGAATGATTATAGGATGAATACTTGGATGAGAGGTGGACTTGGCTTGGCAGGCTCTATAGATGAGACATTCTTCTTATTGAGTTAAGAAAGTAGATTTTGGTTATGCTTTCCCCAGTCAGGAGTTTTTCCAACCATCTTTCAATAGAAACACATCTAGAATTCTTCTGTTTTCTCTGTCCAAGAAATAAAGTAGAATTATTCTTCTCTTCAAACCTCTGCCACTAATATTGCCCTTCAATTAGAAATAGTGAATAAATCATTCTCTCCACCAGTCTGAAATGCCTAGGCCAGAAGCATATAAAACACCATTGGGCAACCTCAATTATGCAAATCAACTTGTCTAAATACTTTTCAGTGTTTAGTGAGGAACTTAGACCTAGAAAAGTGTAATTAATAGTCCTAGGAAATAGAGTCACTTAGGAAAATCTGTATAGGGATCTAGATCTCTTAATTGATTATAACTCCTCTTTCCACTTAATGGAATGGCCAAATAATATTAGTAAAATGAAGTCCATTACCCCTAAGACCAATTAAATTTGTGGTCTCCTCCATTTTTGGTCAAGAGGGAAAAAGCAATCTAATTTAATTCAATTCAACAAAACATTTTTTTCATACTAGAAAGAAAATACTACATAAATCATTCCCAAACTAAGGATTCTCAGTTTTCCAAAGAGTGAAAAATAAGTTGGTTTTTTCACATAACTCAACTTGTTGGGAAGTTTTGTTTTTTTTAAAATAGAAACAAGGAAACAAAATCATATTTGAAGGAATATATTTTCAGACTGCCAGATGATATTTGTCCTAGGTACTCAACCTCTAAGGACCATCAGATCATAGATTTAGAGGACATTGTGACTCTCATTTTACAGGTGATTTAACTGAGATGGATAGCTATTAAGTGGCTTGCCCTAGGTAACAAATCTTATGAGTAACCATGGTAGTACTTTAACTCAAACCTTGCTGACTCAAAGCCAAGACTGTCCCCATTGTGTCATCTAGCTGTCATCTAGGAAATTTTGTCAACAAATTCATATAGTTTTCTTCACACAAGTTTTTTTTTGTTTTGTTTTGTTTTTTGTTTGTTTGTTTGTTTCACATTACTGCTAAGACAGGGGACTGGTCCAAGATCAAGACTACATCACCCTACTAGTAATATTGTGAATCTTAAAACTGCTCAGACTCTACCTTAGAACATTTGGTTATGGCTATTCCCTTATTGTAACAAATGAAGGTATTTGATCAGGAATATATTGGGAATTTTAAAATTACTCCACCCTGCTCAGACAAGTGCCTTAGGGGAAGATAAAGTTGTAAACTCCTGATGGAACAATGAAAAGTCCCCAACTCATACTTATAGTGAAGCTAGAACCTTAAGTTAGGTGTATTTTTAGATCTAATGCAAAAGGGTGCTAAGTACCTATAAAGGTTAAATTAATCACTAAAAGGTCAAACAACTTACAAGGGGCAAGCTTAGCAAAGAGATGTGAAATACTCAGAAGATATAATCTAATCAGAGAAGGTGATAACAAAAAAAGATGTGAACTAAGAATGGACAGTCCTGGGGAAAACGTCTACTGTGATTGGTAGATGTGAAAATTTAGGGGAGGTGACATAGGAGAAATTTCTCTTTAAAAAGAGCTGGCTCTCTCTGAACTTAGGAGAGAGTTTGGAGTTAGTCTGAAGGAGCTGGGTCTCAGGACTTAGTTGGAGTTTGGAGTTAGTTGGAGGAGCTGGGTCTCTGAACTTAGTTGGAGTTTGGAGTTAGTTGGAGGAGCTGGGTCTCTGAACTCAGTTCAGGAGTTGAAGATTTCAGTGAAGGATTGGAGTTTTGCTTTAGGACTATCTTGTGGTGAGTGATTAAAGACTGACTAGTCTCTCTTAAGACTCAGGCCTAGACCATTTGGCCTAGGCTCTTCATACTATTTTTCTCTTATTCTCTCTTTCTCTCTTCCTTCCCTAAATTCCTTCATTTGTATTAATTAAAATCTCCATAAAACCAGCTGACTTGGGTATTTTCATATTTGGGAATTTTCCCATGGCGACCACTTATTTTTTTATTTAAATCAAGACACTAAAAATTATCTTTACAGTTTTGGCAATTCACAGTCTTGAAACCCACATTTTTGCGGTTACAATATGTATTATTTTTTTTTTTTTAGCAATACCAAGTTGGACACTGGACAGAAGAAATCTGCTAGGCGAACATGCTCATTATTCCTCATTTGTTGTGGCTACCATTCCTCTTCTTCCCCAGGGTAGCCTGGCTGTTTTTGTTCTCTCTTAAGTAACAAAACCGTCCCCTTCACCTTCTGTCCTGAATTAAGCATCTACTGTTGCTAATAATCCTGTTTGTTTGTTTGTTAATCTGTTTCTATGCCAAATGTTGAAATTTTTTTTGGTGGTTTCACAATCTGATTTATTTATTTTTAATTGGTGAAAGTATGGAGATTTTCTTTCTGATCACTGACACCTGTTTTCTTTTTTTAACCCTTACCTTCCATCTTAGAAAAAATAGCATGTATTGGTTGCAAGACACAAGAGTGGTAAGGGCTAGGCAATGGGGGTTAAGTGACTTGCCCAAGGTCACACAACTAGGAAGTTTATGAGGCCAGTTTTGAATCCAGGACCTCTCATCTCCAGGCCTGGCTCTCCATCCACTGAGCTACCCAGCTGCTCCATCTGACCTGCTTCTGAGACTACTTCACCATCCTGGATTTATTGGGTCTTTGATTCTGATCCAGATTCAGTCTGGTTCATCCTCTCAGTAACCTATTCATATCTTCAGAAAGGTTGGAATCTATATAAAGTCAGTGGACCTGGTTCCACGGTATGACTCTGCTACTAACTACATGTCTGATTTTGTGCAAGTAATTTCCTGTATTTGGGTCTAAGTTCCTTAAACTATTAACTGAAGGTCTTGCAATGTCTAGATAATTCTAATGACTTATACAGTGCTAAGTCCTATGTTTGCTAAATTGAATAATATGCATTGTTCAATACAGTTCAATGCTTGCAATTCTTGGCTGGACAATGCAACCCAGCTCTAGAAATGCATCAGGTATTTACTCATGGTTTCACAGCCTATGGCTAAAAGAGTTCTGCTAATTCATGGTCCAGTGCTCTAAACACCAGATGATCCTGTCACTCTGATATCCTGTCTAAGGTAATGTACTGTGTAGAATCATAGAATATTATTTTTGCTTCTGACAAAGCTAAGTCACTGGAATCAACATTGTTAGACATATACTATTCAAACAATTCATGAAGGCCTTATATATACAGACTAGTTAAAACTGGAATGTTTCTTAATTTTAAGGTTAAAGGTTTAACTCATTAAATAACAATTCAGAGACAATCAATTAATATTTTTCGATATCTCAAAGTGTGCTCAGGTTTGTTTGATCAATTCTGGAGGAAAAATTCTAGTGTACACTCCTAGACTATGAGGAGCTTATAGTCTGCTTAGGATCCACATGAAAGTATTAATTGGTCCTGAACTCTGCTAGAAATTTAGTAAATAATATTATAAATGTTTGTTGAATTAAGTTCATCTTGGACAGGAATACTTAGATTAGTCTCTGAATCCAGATGGCATCCTTTTAATCAATGACTATTTTGAATCTCTCTTTCTGTGTCTCTCTCTGTCTCTGTCTCTCTATCTCTGTTTCTCTGTCTCTGTCTCTGTCTCTCTCTCTCTCTCTCTCTCTCTCTCTATATATATATATATATATATATATATATAATATACATACATATATACTTATACACATATATAAAATTAACAAATATATTTTGTTTACTAATTGTTATAAATATATAATATACATACTTATATATATATATATATTACTAGTTAAAATGTTTTGCTATACTTAATCAAGAAACCAGAATTAAATGAAAGCCTAGTTATTATCTTTAGAGTATATGCTAGGAGGACATTTTCTGGCATTATAATTTCTTTGAGAATTAAATCGATCAAACATTGAATATGTTTGTGTGTGTGTGTGTGTGTGTGTGTGAGAGAGAGAGAGAGAGAGAGAGAGAGAGAGAGAGAGAGAGAGAGAGAGAGAGAGAGAGACAGAGAGAGAGAGAGACAGAGAGAGAGAGAAAGAGAGACAGAGAGAGAATTGGCAAGGAGAGAGTACCAAATTTGTAACTTAATTTGTGAGGGAATGTCTTGCTGTGATAACCCTTTTCCAATGCAGATTGGAACAAATCATGTAATCCTGTAGTTACAGAGAGTTACCTGGGGAATGAAATATTAAACAACTTGTTCATGGTCATATAGCTTGGCTACATGACCTGAGACACAACCTGAACCCCTGTTTTTCTCATGCCAGTACTTCTAGGACCTTGAAGAATTTATGTAATCATTATTTACTTTCAGACAAATGAAGCATCCATTAACCTTTTATTAAATAAGCACCTACTATATGCCAGTCCCTGTGCTAAGTAGTAGGAATGCAAAAAGAAAAAAAAAATTCTCCCCTTCAAGGAACATAATATTATGAAATGTGAAATTTTTACACCAAGTAAACCTTAAATTATTTTAGCACTTATAAGTCCACATTTTACAAAGCTAGATCAAATCCAGGACAGTAAAGAGAATGGAGTTGTCTAAGAATCAATGGAAGAACTGAGTGTTTATCATAGAAAACAGAGGATACTGGGTAATGGTATTTTTTTAATCATTGCCTTCTCAATACTGTCAAATTCTAAGACAGAAGAGTGGCAATTGAAATTATGGGTCTCACCCAGAGACACAGACCTAGAAAGCATCTGAGGCCAGATTTAAAACCAGGTCCCCCAAATTCAGATGCCCTGTGAACTGATGTTCTTGTTGGTTTTCTTAAAGTATTTGAAACTGTCTTGTGTAAAGATGAATTCTGATTGCCTTTTCTGAAGAACTAGTATCTAAATGGCATGGTTGATTGGGAGTAAAGTAGATTTGAATTCCAATCTTGCCTCAGACATTTACTAGCTTAATGACCCTGGTCAAGTTAATTAATCTCTCTCAACTTCAGTTATATTATCTTTAAAGTGGGACTAAAATAGCTGTTAATTTACAGGGTAGTTGTGGCTATCAAATGAATCTCTCTCTCTCTCTCTCTCTCTCTCTGTCTCTCTCTCTGTCTCTCTCTCTCTCTCTCTCTCTCTCTCTGTCTCTCTCTCTCTGTCTCTCTCTCTCTCTCTTCTCTCTCTCTTTCTCTCTGTCTGTCTGTCTGTCTGTCTCCATATATGTGTGTTTGTGTGTATAACTATACAAATCTTAATAAGTTATGTAAACACTAGTTATTATTATTTGCAAAGGGTAGAAGTTGCCCAGCAAATTCATATTAGGAAGAGGTTACTAACAAATGTGGAAAATCCAAAGTGGATTGGGACAAGAGTGAGTTCCTCTTCCTCCAGCAGAGGTTTTTAAAGTCCCTCTAGATGCCTACTTGTTGAGAATTGTGTAGACAGTAATCTTATTTGAGTTTTGAGGAACTAGATGACTTTTGGTTCCTTTCCACACTGTTATGTTATAACACTCTGATAATGACAATTCATTACAATAAAATCACAATGTAGAGCGTCCCGGGATGTGATACACATACCACTAGATTTTGCTTACTTTAGCAGTATTCATTTAAAAAAATTCTAGGCAAACAATTCTCTTTTCTGAATTAGTAAGGCTTTTGATAGATTGCTTTGCATTTGTGACTATGGCTACAGTTTTAGATTAACAATAGAGCTTAAGACCTCTGTGCTCTTCTGTTCTCCCTTCCTCTACTTCTCTCCTTTCTATCTGACGTTTTTCTTTTCATCCTAGACATGGGAATTTATGAATAGGTTGATTCTTTTATGGCTTTGCTTATATTTGATACCTGACTTTATTTGTGTAGAAAGGATCTGTGAAAGGGAGCGACTGACAAAAGCTATTTTGGTGACGTCTGAAACATTTGGTCAGAATTGGCACATACAGATCTCATGAGACAAAATAACCTTTACACAGACCCATGACAGTGTTCAGGCTACTGCCAGACAACATTCTGAGCCAGGAACATGGTTGTTTGTAAGGATAAGAGTATCCTCTAAAGAAAGAGAGAAAATATTAAGATTTAGAAAAGATAAACCTGATTATATTTGAACTCACGAGGGAAGATTTTTTCCCATCAATACAATTTTATCCTAAGGATGTATTTTTTTTTCAACTTTGTTGTGTTAATTTTCTGAAAAGCAGCATTTGGGATGGATAAAATTATAATAAACTTCCATCTTCTCCTATAGTGACAGCTCTATTTTACTGTAATGAAACAGCCCTCATGGAAAAATCCAAAGGGAGAAGCCATTATCAGGAAATACCACCTGCTATAATTATGTAGCACCTTTCACCCCAAACTTCTAGTTAAGCTGATACATCAACATCCAAAATAAAGCAACTGCTTCCCCTGTTATGTAAATCCAGAGCATTATTATGTTCAGTCTTCCTCTTTGCCCTTGAAAGATCAAAACTATATATCCCTGAAAATATGGAGGGGAAGGAGTTCGGGGAGGAGTCCTGCTGATCCCTTTTGAATTTTCTAACAGAATAAGGATTATTAAGAGGTCAAGTAGGGGAATGTTCACCTCAAACTGATGACACCTTGGTCACTGGCTAATGAAAAATAAAAAGCTACAGAATCATGCAATGGACATTGAGTCAGTGGAAGTGGTAGGGAAGCCATTGGAACAGCAGCTGTATGACTCAGAGAATACATAGTGTTGGGTATCCCCATCTATATAGCAAGATTAAACAATAATACCCAAACATGTGAATGCTGCCTTGTTTCAAATACACACAAGGCGTCAGATGTCCTCCACCTCCCAATTCTGATAAAATGTGTAATGATTCTCTCAGCACCAATTTATATGAGCCATTTCTTTCTTTCTTTTTTAATTTTTATACTTTAAAATGTATTCATTTATTTGTTGGTTACATTAAAATCACCAGGTAAGTTCCTCCCTCCTTCTCTCCTTCCCCTCTACTCCTCACAATAGAGGAGGCATCATTTAACAAAAAGATGTATGTACGTATAAAATTATGTCTTTCTTATTTCTGTTTTTCAAAATTTTCTCTAGATGTAGACATACACAAGTCATTATTCAAACAATATTTCTATTGCTATATGCTCTTATTTCTTCTCATTTTTTCTTTTCATAATTTTATATAGGTCTTTTCATAATTTTAAAATTAATTTGCTCATCATTTCTTACAACATAATAGTAGTTCATCACAATAATATGCCACAATTTGTTTATCCATTTCTGAATTGATGGTCATCCCCACGGTTTCCAGTTCCTTGCCACCACAAAGAGAAATGCTATAAATATTTTAGAACTTACAAGTTATTTCCTTTTTTTCCCTCTTGGAAATACCTTAGGAAATAAACCTAAGAGTGATGCTACTGGGTCAAAAGGTATATACTCAGTTTCTCCCTTTCCTCAGAGAGCAATCAGTGAAACCCCCGGCCCCAAAAGGGAGGGGACGTTCAGCAAAAGTGATCTAATCAGTTAATCATTAAATATATTGTTCTACTCCAATAATATACAAGCTATGCAAATAATGAGAGAGAGAGAGTTTTCAAATCTTTTAGCACTGGACTTGAATATTATATTTTGAAAACATACAATTTCAAATGTTTTCTTGATGTTATTTCCATTTATATGGTTATAGTCATTGTGAACATTGTTTCATCACCTATTTTACATTTGTATCAATTCATATTTTCCCATACTACTCCATAATTATTATACCTAACTGCATCATAACAATTCACTTCATTCATGCACTGCATTTTGTTTAGCAATTCCCCAATCAATTTCTATATATTTTAACCTTATCTTCTGTATTAGAATTAATATTAAGTATTGGTTTGAGGCAGAAGAGCAGTAAGGGCTAGGTAAGAGTGGTTAAGTGACTTCTCCAGGATTACACAGCTAAGAAGTATTTAATGCTAGATTTGAACTCAAGACTTCCCATCTCCAGATCTATCTCTATGTACTGAGCCATCCAGCTGCTCGTTGTTCTCTACTTTATTTCAAGGCTTTCTTCCTTCTGTGTATAGAATACTGGTCTCTTAAGGGTCCCCTTAAAAAGCATGATCATGGATATCTCATCATGTATATTATTTCATTACAATAAGTAGACATCATCCACTGAGAATATTCTCCTTTATATGTTTATTTAGAGAGCATCAGATAATTGGAATATCAACAGGTTTGAGAATAGGAACCCATAAAAATAATTAAAAATTACAGATAGGATAACCTGTTAAAACTATAAAGTGATAAGCCTTAAACATCTTCATTAACTTTCATCATATTTTACATTGTGCTTAGTCTCATAAATCCTTAAAGGGTTTAAAAAAATTAAAGCTGCAGATTTGTTATTTTCATGCATTTGTTCCCTCTAGAGTTTATAGCTGGAGGCAGCTAGGTGACCCAGTGGATTGAGAGCCAGGCCTAGAGATTGGAGGTCCTGAGTTCAAATTTGACCTAAAATACTTCCTAGCTGTGTGACCCTGAGCAAGTTGCTTAACTTCCATTGCTCAGCCCTCACCACTATTCTGTCCACAGTATTGATTATAAGACACAAGGTAAGGGTTGAAACAAAAAGAAAAAGAATTAGTAGCTACTGATCCTGGGGTAAGGATACTACACCATTTCTTTTTGTCTTCCCAGTAAATGCACCATAATTCTGCTTTCATTATAAGTGGACTTCTAAATGCATAAGTGCATTTGCAAATGAGTTCCCAGAACATGCTAATGGAATTTCTTTCTGGATCATTTCCAAAACAAAAATAAACAATCTCATTTTTTAAAAATTAAAGAAGAGGAAGAGGACAAAAGTGTAGTCAGGCAATCATTCAATGACTGTTAAATAAAAACATTTTCATAAAAATGTGATTACTTAGGAAATAAAACTGGGCGTCTGATTGACTGGATTTGGCAATGGAAAATGATCTTTCCTTGAAGTTCAAAAGCTATTCCACAAATCACAGGATTCATTAATTATGGGATATGAGGACCTAGAAGTCCCCCACACACGCATCTTTAAAGTGTTCTGCCTTTACACTCTTCTAACTAAACCATAAAGGCAGAAACAATGTTAAGAACCAAAGAATTGATTATTTATTCATTATGCCAATCTGTAAACAGAAGTTTTGAAAATATGCCAAGTTTTTTCCTTTGTTTATGTAACACATTTCTTCCATAATTCCTTCTTAGTAACATAAAGAAAACACTTGACATATTGATTAGAAGATGGAGAGTCCATCGGCCTATCCCAAAAGGACAGACTATTGCCCAAATGACATGACTGTGAAAAGAAAATAAGAATATAGATAGATTTGTCTATCTTCTATATCTATATTTATATCTATAGCTGTATATTTATCTATGATACTATATTAAGCATATAGATTGATAGATATATTTATAAAGATATGTACATATATACTATGTGTATATATTTAGACTATATTTAATTACACAAAATGATCATAATGCATGCACATATTTACTATGAATTATGTTGTATTTACTTCACTTAAAAAATTTTATAATTAAAAAAATGTTTTCATCTTTGTCAGTTGTGTCATTGTGTTCTTTGTTACCTTGTCAATAAAAATGTGATTAAAGGTTGCAATTATTCTTTTGTACACATTAGAACTGAGAAAAAAAAATTAAGTATGGCCTATCTAATTTAGAAGATTAAAGGAAGGTTTCCAGCACATTGAGAAGAAACTTTCTTAGAATATCTATAGTGAACAAAAATAAGAGTCACCAAGCATGAGAAGGTATATATGAGCTACAATCTGCACTGATGGAGAGAATACTCACCTGGATAATAGGGCAGATCCACTGAAATATTAAAAAATACATACATTCAACAGGTTTAAATCAAATGGACAATAGCCTATTAAAGCTTTAATGTTAGATCTCCTGAGGGTTAGCTGAGCAATAGGAAAACTTGCTATCACCTGGTACAGCCATTAATTTGGTTTCCCGTTACCTTCCTTTTCATACTTCTTGGATGTGCCCAGAATTCATCTGGGATGGTTGACTATTGATACTCCTTGTTTGAGATTGGAGTCAATATCTCTTTCCCTTCTATTCAGCTTTAAAAGTCTAAATGCTATACTATTTGTGGCATGTATATTGAGGACTGATATTTCTTCATTATTTATATTGCCTTCATAACAATGTAATTACCTTCCTTCTCTCTTTTAATCAGATCTATTTTTGCTTTAGCTTTGTCTGAGATCATAATTGCTACTCCTGCCTTCTTTGTCTCAATTGCAGCCCAGTAAATTCTACTCCACCCTCTTACCTTTACCCTGTATATGTCTACCTTCCTCAAGTGTGTTTCTTGTAGACAACATATGGTAGGATTCTGCTTTTTAATCCATTCTGCTGTCTGCTTCCTTTTTATGGGTGAGTTCATCCCACTCACATTTATAGTTATGGTTGCTGTGTATGCCCCTCCATTTTGACTTCCTTCTTTGATTTTGCCTTTTCTCTTATCCCCCTTGACCTCTCCTCCAACCCTTCACTTTGAGTCAGTCTCCCCATTTTCCAATCCTTAATGTTACTCCTCATCCCCCCTTATTATTCCCTCCTTACTGTAGTGCCTTTTAAATGACCCCCCAACCATTCCCTCCCTTGTATTGCTCTCCTCCCCACCAGCCCATTTATTACCCTTCTACTTCTTTATAGGGCATGATTTGCCTCAGTGGATCTGACTGTTCTTCCCACTCTGAGTCAAGTCCAATAAGTGTAAGATTCACCAAACATTTCTTCCCTTGCATGGTATTGGTCTCTCCTCCCCACCCCGCCCCCCGTGTGCTTCTTTATGAAATATATATTTACCCCATTTTATCTTTTGTCTCATTTCTCTTAGTATGTTCCTATTTTTTACCCCCCAGTTTTTTCTATTTTTTGACACATCATCTTATACAATTTATCACTATAACCTCTAGATATACTTCTTCTAGCTACTCTGATGATAATAACAATTTTTAAGATTTACCAACATCATATCATTTCATATAGAAATACAAATCATTTGAACTTATTGGGTCCCTTATTTTTTTTTCCCCTTTATTAATTACCTTTTTGTGATTCTCTTGATTTCTGTATTTGGACATCAAATTTTCTCTATAAGTATGATCTTTCTTCAGAAATGTTTGGAAATCTTCTATTTTATTAAATGACCATACTTTCTGCTGTAAGAATATAGTCAATTTTGCTGGATAGTTGATTCTTTGTGATAGACCTAGTTTCCTTACTTTTTGGATTATCATCTTCCATGCCTTCTGGTCCTTCAGTGTGAATGCAACCAGGTATAGTGTAATCCTGACTGTGGCTCCATGATATCTTTATTTGTCTTTTTAACAGCTTATAGTATCTTTTCCTTGGTCTGGAAGTTCTAGAACTTGGCTGTAACATATTGTCAATTGGAGATTTAATGTAAGTGGTGTTCTGTGGGTTCTTTCAATCTCTACTTTACACTCTTATTAAAGAATATCAGGGCAGTTTTCATGGATAATTTCATGTAGAATGATATCCAGGATTTTTCTCTGGTCATGATTTTCAAGTAGTCCAATAATTTTTAAGTTGTCTCTCCTGGATCTGTTGTCAAGGTCGGTTGTTTTATCAATGAGATGTTTCATATTTTCCTCAATTTTTTCATTCTTTTGATTTTGTTTTATAGATTCCTACTGCCTTGTGAAGTCATTTGCTTCTAATTGTTTATTCTAATTGTTAAATACTGAATTTCCTCCTTAATCATTCTTTTCCTTTTGATCTATTTTTCTTTGTAGATCATTGTTTTTATCTTTTACTTCATTTGCTTCATTTTCGAGCTGGCCAATTATAACTTTTAAGCCACTATTTTCTTGTTTTTAGATCATGTACCTCTGTTTCCAGATAACCTATTTGGCTTTTTAAATTCTTTCCCCAATTTTATTCAGCTTTTCTTAATTATTTTTTGAATTGTGTTTTGAGTTCTTCCAAAGCCTGAGTTCAATTTGCTGTAGTTCAAGTTTTGGCTTGGTGTTCCTTGGTCTTCTTCTGTTCCATTTCTTCTTTGTTCATTACCTAAATAGAAACTATCATTTATAATTTCTTTTTTCTTTTTCTTATGTTTACTCATATTTATTCCTTCTTTCCCCTCCTTACTGGCTATATTTTTATTCCTCTATTTATTTGCTAGATCTGTGAGTTTGAGCTTTTCTGCCCTGAAGTGGCTTCTTCTCTATTCTGCTGATTAACAGGATTTGGCTGATGGAACTGACCAGTTTGTATTAATGTGTCCTGAGACCAGATCTTCCACAGCTGCCAGCAGAGGCTGAAGGTGAAAGTGAAGGTGTGGAGGCTGAATAGTTACCCTAGGTCCTCCTCTCTACTCCTTTCTGCTGTTAGGATGGAGCAAAGGAGGATTTTGGAATTCTATGATTGACGGACAGGACTGGACTGACAGTTGGAAAAGCAAGAGCTGAGGGGACAAGAACAGTGGGATGAAGTAATTCTGAACAGTCCCTAGGGTCTTCTATCTCAGGACTGAGAGTAGAAAGGTTCAATTTCTGAGTGGGCTGAAGGGCCCCTGAATCCATGAATGAAGACTCTGGTTCCTGCCTTAATCCTATAGCTGCTTACTCTCCAGGAATCCTTCTACTGTTTCCTCCCCTGGCTTCAACCATTGCAGATCCTGTGGAGGTGCTGGCAAGGACTCTCTCTCTGACAAAAGCCTCAGCACTACTGATTCCTCCTTACCTCCCTGAACAGTTTCAAAATTAGCCTTATAAAATATATTAGCATTTAGATTATTTTAAAAAGGCATTTAGCTGGGAAAGGGGCAAAGACATTCATGGGCACAGACATTTGCCCCTTGGACCAGCATCTGCATAAACAACCTGTCAGGGCTACCTCTACCCACTTCTCTTCAACCCATTTACCTTATTCTTTCAATACATCCTTTAGTTGATAGTCAGATTTGAGAGTTAGCCTAATTCAGTAAAAGAAGGGTGTTTAGGTAACTGGGGACAGGTCTCAAAGCTTGAGGCCAGTCCCTTTCTGTGGTAAGGCCAGTCAAAACCTGTCACATATCTCCTTAGGGGAAGGTAATATAGAAACCTTCCTCTGGTGCTGCTGACAGGGGAGACTGACATTTCATCCCCTCAGTCATTGCTCCCAAAGGGACTCAAGGGATACAGTCTGCTTGATATCACTTGAGAAGGTGAGAGACAGGAATTATCTTTCCCTTTCTCTTGAAGGTTACTTCAAACCCTACTCCTATTCAACTTAGGGAGAGAGAGAGAGGTCCTGTCATTTTCCCTCTCTCGATAGTTACCTTAATCCCTATTTCTGATCACTTGGTCCTCTCAACTCCTTACTGATATTATACCTTAACTAGTGAGGCAAATCATCCATTATTATTAGAAGAAGGAATCCACTTATTTACACTGCCAGTCACCTCCCTGCCAGCTGCCTAGTCAGAGCCCACAGCTTCCTGCAGTGGTATGAAGGTACTCCTTCATGGTTGCAGCCTTTACTCTGGGATCCCAGTCCGTTGGATTCCTACCATGCATCTCAGCACAGTAGGTAGAGGAGGGATGTTGGATCTTTCCCTTATACTGAAGAATTCAACTTTATCTGCATACTTTTCAGGTTGGATCCAGTAGGAGAGACCTGTGATCTCTCCTGGTTGTTTACTAGCTTTGTGAGATTGTACTTTTCTGCCCTATGGAGGCTTCTTCTCTACACTATTGATAAACTGGATTAAGCCAGTTGAGCTGATCTGCAGAGCTAAATATTCCCTGAGGCCTAAACTTTTAGCTACATAGATGTAGGTATAGTGGCTGAAGTCTGGGATAAGTCTGCCCCTCTTCTCTGCTTCTCTCCTCCAGCTGCCTCCTTGCCAGCTATGCTGAGCCCTGAGCTTTGCATACTTGTGCACTCTGTCCAGGTTGGAGCCCTCGCCCTGAGATCCCACCAATTGCCCTACTCTCAGCACAATAGTTGGGGTTGGGTCACTGGGACTTCCTTCTTTTCCTTAAAACTGAGAATTCAACTTTCTCTGTATACCTTTTAAGTTGAATTGAACAGGAAGATTCTGTAGCTCTGTCATACGGTTGGATTTGGTTTTCTGCCCCCCTTAAAGCTCTTTGTTTTTTTATTGGTATGGAAGGGTTTTCACAGAGGAATCAATTTTTGCTGCTTCTAAGCCACCATCTTGACTGCATTTTCCCTTCTATTAAGATGGAGGAACGCCAGTTTTTATAATTTTCCTTGATAATCATTGCCACATAAAATCCTTTAAAACTATCTGCCCTCTCCTCTATACTCCTAAAAAATGTCATCTGGCTTGTTAACCCAACCTAGTGCTCCTGGCCTTGCCATTAGTCTGGCCACTGTCTTTAGCATTTGCTATGCAGTAAAATATTCTTTTTATGTGTTGTTTTTCTCAATTAGACGGCAAGTTCCTTGAGTGTAGGGACTGTCTCAATTTTTTATCTTTATTCCTATTACTAAGTTGGTATAAAGCTTGGCATATAGTAAGCACTTAATAGTACATGCATTCATTCGTAATAAATTATATTTCCTTTATTCATAATATCAAAGCTTCCTAACTAGTAGCATGTGTATTAAATCATTTTATAAAGCATTTAACGTTCATTATAATTAAGTTCTATGTTATATGAATACATATTGAGTTACTAATTTATTGATGATTAAGGAAACCATAATCTCCATAAAATGACGGCAAAATTTCCTTTTAAAACAGCTATCAGTCACTTATACAATTTTGTGAGACAATCTAAAGAATATGTTTGGATGGAATGCAGTATAAAGGAAAGAATACTATGATATGGGCAGCTACATGACTCAGTAGATGAAGAACCAGGCCTGGAGATGGGAATTTGTTAGTTCAAATCTGGCCTCCATCACTTCCTAGCTGTGTGATACTGGGCAAGGCACTTAACCTCCCATTGCCTAATCCTTACTGCTCTTCTGCCTTGGAACCAATACTTAGCATTGATTTCAAGATGAAAGTGAAGGGTTTTTTGTAAGGTGTATGCTGATAAGAATGGAGGCCTAGATTTCCATTCTAAGCCTGCCACTACCTCACCGTGTCACTCAGGTAAATCACTTCCTTTCCAGGGCTTAATGTAAAAGAAGGGTATTTAATTAAATTACCCCTGAAGTCTCTTCAACTCTAATATAATTTTGTTTTTTGTCAAATTTTGGAAAGATTCCCTAGTGCTCATTATCTAAGGTTTTTCTAGGGAATTTGAATTAGCTCATTAACATGCAACATTCCAACTATGCAAAAACTGATTCCTCAAAAGTCTAAAGAGACCTCAATCTTTTAGCTTTCTACTTACTTTTTTGAAGGATCAAGAATAAAAAGTGGACAAAAAAATGAGAGAGGACAAAAGGAAAAAAGGGAGAGTGAGAGAAAGGTGATGTTAAGACAACAACAATTTCAGAAAAACCTGGATTTCTATCAGTTTTCTCTGACACATTCCCAGAAAAACGCTCTAGGCTGTCAGCAAGATCCCATGACTAGGATTTCTGTGTCTGTCTGTTTAAGAGCTTTCCATGCTCCTTGGCTCTAGTCTCACATGTGTGCTGTGTGCTGTGTGATGCCAGGGTTGCCATGGTAAGTATATATTCTGCATTTTTTTTTAATCTGCTACATTCCAGATGTGACAGAATTCAAATTAATATTGCAAGAATATCATGGAATGAATGAAAAAGCTTTTCTACTCTAGGGTTAGCATTTTTAAAAGAACAGCCAGCATCACATGGATTGTCCTTAGCCTTCTGAAGGAACCCCCAGTTGCCATCCATTCATTTTCTTCTAATTACATGCAGCTCTCTCTAAAATACTCAATGTATTACAAACACAAACATTATGCTCTATCACCTTCTGTTTCACTATTTCCTATTTTGGCTTATGAGTTAGATGGCACGTTCAGCTGCCAGAATTCTTACTATTAGTTTTTAAAATCTGGTTTTAACCAGCCAAAAAAAGAATTTGCCCTCAAAAAATGGAATAGAAAAATCCTACAGCATAAGATATTCCAGAAACTGCTGGAATTTTCAACTAGAGGTCAAATGCTGTAGATATCACAAATCAGGACTTTAAAAAGATATTCTTGAGTCTAGATCCTGAGATCAGAGATTCAGAAAGCTAAGGGGCCATAAAAGGATCTAGTCCAACCCCTTTCATTTTGCAAATGATTAACAAAGATTCTCAGAGTTGCCTAGGATCACACAAAGAACTGACATGCATAGGATTCAAGGTAGGAGGGTGCTCCTGAATGTCTACTGACTCACCCTCCAAAACTGTATGATTATGGGGGAAAGGGAGTCAGGCCCAGATAAAGAAGCCCTAAATTCTAATCTGAACTCAGACATTTCATAGCAAGTCATTTAACCTCCACGATATCACTCTTCTTCCTTGAACCCAAGTTCTTCCCATTCCAGGTCAAGTGCTCTATGCACAGGGCTACCTACCTGCCCCAGATTTTTAAGGTTAATCTGCAGAAGCAAGATATTCTCCATCACTTTCTTAAGTCTAGACAATCAACAGAACAAGGAAAAATTTTTGTAGCATTTTCAGATTTCCAGTGCTTGCTCTGAAAATTTAACAATCAATTCTCATTTGCTCCCCAACCCTTCATAATAATAAATTCATAGCTTTTGTCCATTTTTTCCACACAGCTGAGAAGTGCAGAATATTTATATGTGTTCAATTTAAAAGAGACAAACAGGTAGCAATAGCAAACAGGATGATTACAGTGCGAAAGGCATTTCTAAGAAAGGGTACCACTGCTCCCTTGATGAGATTTTTAAAGCTGTAGTTTCCATAAGTTATTATCTACCAGAAATTTTAAGCCTTCTGCAAGGGGACAGCTAGGTGGCACAGTGAATGCCTGAGCAGAAGTCAGGAATAATCTTCTTCCTGAGTTCAAATCTGCCTTCAGTCACTTACTAGCTGTGTCCCCTGGGTGGGTTATTTAATCCTGATTGCCAAATGGAGTTACAAGGAGTGGAACACAACTGAGAAATTCCTGAACAGTAAGTAACATATGTAATCTGAATTATCATATAAAAGATACCCAGACATTAGAGAGAGCAGAATTTTCTTCCATTAAAAAGACAGAGGCATTTATCAAATGTAAGATTTTTAAACACTCCTCTTTACACCATATTGTGTAGATTTTGCCCTAGTCAATCTTTACCCTGCCAATCCCCCAATCGTCAATCTAGAGAAAGGAGAGAAAGAAATAATTCAAAATAGTTAATCAAGAAAATGACTGAGAAAGATGAGCATTTGCTATGCAAATTTCGATGGAAAGAAAAAAAGAGTAGAGCTAACAGCAACTTCTGACAAATCCAGGATGTCTGCTCTCAACAATTCTCTTGACTTCTTTTTAATGGCTGACTTGAAGTCACCATTAGATGCAATGCAATCCATTGGTCTCAATCCAGATTTAGGACCAAGTAGTCCAAATCCCCATCACTCATAGCCACTAGTTGGCAAGTTCAACAACAGAATATTGAATGGTGACTGAGGCTATATCTATATGATGCCAACTATCTGTATAAACATTGGAAATTTAGTATGTTTCAGTGTTTTTCAATATTCATCCATATCCTTGGCAGCTTCCTATATGCATATCTTTAGGATAAGAGCCAACTTCTCTTATTCAGAAACTTATAGCATTTTTGATGAAATTCTCCATTTTTCCTTATCTGAAGATTCCAGATTTCTCTGCCCCGCTACATTCTCTGTCCAATAAAATGAAAAAGAAAGAAATAATTCCTAACATTGAACCAAGATGTGGTTTTTGGTTCTCTTCCCAGATGTAGCACTGACTTGCTTACCTGACCTTGGGGAAACAATTTCTTTCTGCTGAGTTCTCTGTTGAATTGGAACTTTGGGGGCATGCATCTTGTTCTTTTTCTCCAATATATATTATCTCCCTTTCTTTTTATTTTTATATCTTCACTGAATGACGTTCCCCATGCATCATAGCTTGCTTTAGCCACCCCTTCCTTTGTCTATCTGTCCTTCCTATATTACTTTACCACGAGTAGGGCATTGTTCAATTCAGCCTCTCAGTTATTTTATACTTTCTCCCCCTCAATGTTCTTAGAAATGCGTATCAGAAGAAAAGAGTCTAATATTTATAGTCACACTAAAATGCAGACAAGGCTTCTTGAGTTATACCACATTCACAGAGGCAGATTTTCTTTGTCATAAGGTACAGAGGTTTGAGTCAAAGAAACAAAATTCTAATAATAGAGTTTCATATTTCATTTTAAAGACCAGAACTTTGTTAGGATAATAAGGACCTTCTCAACATTACTTCAGTTTAGTGACCTAGGCAGTAATCTAGTATATCTACGTTTAGTCAGTGGCATATGTGTTGCTAGGAAAATGGAGTTGTTTTTTTTTAAATCATAATATAGAAATATTCTACTTTTCAAAGGTATTAAGAAATCTATTTAAAGAGGGCAGCTGGGTAGCTCAGTGAATTGAGCGCCAGATCTAGAGACGGGAGGTCCTAGGTTCAAATCTGGCCTCAGACACTTCCCAGCTGTGTGACCCTGGGCAAGTCACTTGACCCCTATTGCCTAAGCCTTACCACTCTTATACCTTGGAGCCAATACATAGTATTGACTGCAAGACGGAAAGTAAGGGTGTAAAAAAAAAGAAATCTATTTAATTTGGGTCCATAAAAGATCTTGATAGATTTTATTCTTTCTCCCTCCAGCCTGATTTTTCTTAATATTAAGATATCTGTAGTGGTTCTGGAGGTTACTATTGAATTAGCAACACTAATCAAAAAGAAATCAGACTTCATTAATGACCATTGCCTCTTATGTGACTATAAATATGAAAAATATTTGTAGTAGATTTCAATCTAAGTTTTAAAGAAATTTAGAACCTTTGCCATTAGAAGTATCAAATTAAAGGATGACTATTTGTCATAGAATGTAGTTTTAAACATATTATTTTATTTTGAAAAAGAAAATGACTATAACTAAAGTGGATCTGCTGAAGGTACTGTTCAAGGATGCTCTATGCCCCAACTCCTGCTGACATTGTACAAACTGTGTTAAGCTAGAAGCTTTTCTAAGAAGGCTAGCATTGCATTTCTGCCTTGATCATTTTGCACACAACAGTAAGGTCCCAGCCCAGCCCAGCATGAAGTAGCAGCAAAGATATGTATGCCTAATTATATTAGATTGTACTTTTAGGAAGCTCAGTTTTTAAGTGATCACATTACAATAGTAAGGCTACTTAACTTTTCCCTTTCCCTTTAAGAATTCAATTAAAAGTATGTTTCAGAAATTCAATTAGAGTATGGAATTAACTGAAGTTATGAAAAAAAAAAACTGCATTTGTGCCCTGGCATTCTGAAGAAGGATGCACTAAAGCAATTCTCTTAATGGCTCTGAACATGTGATCTCAATTTAATAGCCAAAGTGCCCTTAGCTGGCAAAGAACTTCCTGGTGGGATATGCTCTGTATAATCCGCCAAAGCATGTGATGAATTAAAAACAACGTAAAAGTCTGATATGTAAAGTTGGTTAATTTGAAATAAACAAATGTGGGTTGGGGAAATGCCACACAGTCTCTTTATATTTTCAAATTCCTCAAGACATTCCTTATTTGTTAAATATTGGGGTGATATGACATTCCACCTGAATTTATTTTGTAGTTGTTTTTTATCTGTCCCTTTATTTTATACACAATCTTCTAGGTGAAGATGAAAAGATAGTTTCATATCTCATTAGTGAAAATTGTTTCATTGAAGACTTCTTCATTATCTCCTCACGTCTGAAATTATTTAATTCTAGGTACTTCAGGCTAGTGCGCGATTTTTGTTTGTTTTTGGAGTATCAGGGAATTTTTTGATTGGCGTCTTATTTTCTAAATTCATAAGTTCTGGGAAGTTAGCTCTGCTGATTTTTTTAAACATTATAATATTCAAGTTTTTGTTTTTGTTTTTTTATTCATCATGTTCTTCTGGGAGGGAGAACCATTATCCTTAAATTGTCTCTCTACATCCTGTTTTTTGAGATAAATGTGTTTTGCTAATATGAAGTTCAAATGATGCTTTTTCCCCCTTCCAGACTGCCTTTCATTAGAATGTATTTATATTCAGAAATAGTTGGGAGTTCATTATGTATTAACACTCTTTTTCACTTTTTATGGACTCACTACAATAGGTCCAAGTTTTTCTATTATGCTAATTATTTTTCTCATAAATTCTAACATTTCTTCTCACAAATTATTCTCTTTTAAACTATTCTGAAACATCTTGCAACACTTTCTATGCTCTTTTAGGAATGCACAAATTTTGTATTTCATTATGTATTGGTTCCATTTATTTTATCTTGCAATATTTCCTTAAAACAGTTTGCAATCTTTGTAAGCATCTTCCTTAGCCATATTCTTTTCTGATTTTGTTGACTTTCCTGTTTGGTTTATTTGCTTGTGCTCTAAGTTATTTTAAATGAATTTCCTTTCTTCAGAGATCTTTGATGGCTTTTTGTATCTTTTTATTCTTTGTCATTCATTTTCTGACTCATTACCATTTAGTGGTGATTTTACTCAAAACTGTCTGTCTCCTTCCACATTCATAGATTTAATTTCCACCAGTCTTGGACTCTGCTTTGAGAAACTTATTTTGTGAGAGGGGAGAGGACTGAACCCAAGTAGATGTCAGATTCATTTCTTTCAGGTTTGGTTTTGTCCCACATACTCATTGTATGTCCTAATTCTCTCCATTCTTTAGTTCTCTGGTTGAGATGATTCAGTATTTGTGCTTTCTGTAGGCTTTGAAAAGATTACTGTGTGCAGAGTTTCTGCTGTCTGAAGGTTCCTTGACTAGGGCTGTCCTAGGATGATCAAGGATATATTCTTCCTTTAACCATGACTACAAAGCCTGCTTACAGTAAGAAGGTGATAAGAAAAGGGCAAGGGTAACCTCTACTGGAAAATACTGCCAAATCAGGGAAGATGAGAAGTGATTCCCAGAGCCTAAACTTGGTATATTAGGTCATGATTACTTCTGAAGCATGAAGACTAATGAAAGAGGGGTGCTGAGTGAGCACTACCACAAATAGCACTATAGTTCATAAAAGCATTATATTGTTGTTGTTCCTAGTTTGTTGGCCTGTGCAGTTGGAAAGTCTGAATCTAAGCATTAAAAAATGTTTGTGTTCTTGAGAACAGACTAACCAAGAATTGTTGTACCTAGCAAAGGTAGGTTAGACTTGTAAGTTTTTTATAACATGGTGTGAATCTTAAAACTGCTCAGACTCTACCTTAGAACATTTGATTAAGGCTACTCCCTTACTGTAACAAATGGAGGTATTTGATCAGGAATGTATTGGGAATTTTAACATTACTCCACCCATACTAGGCATACTTTAGGGGAAGATAAAGTTGTAAACTCCTGATGGAACAATGAAAAGTCCCCAACTCATACTTATAGTGAAGCAAAAAACCCTACGTTAGGTCTATTTTTAGATCTTATACAAAAGGGTGCTAAGTACCTATAAAGGTTAAATTAATCACTAAAAAGGTCAATCAACTTACAAAAGGCAAGAGGTGTGAAGTTTTAGTATACTCAGAGAAGGTGATAACAAAAGAAGATGTGAACTAAGAATGGTCAGTTCTAGGGAAATTTTCTACTGTGATTGGTAGATGTGAAAATTTAGGGGAGGTGACATAAGAAATTTCTCTTTAAAAGGAGATGGCTCTCTGAACTTATTGGGAGTTTGGAGTTAGTTGGAGGAGTTGGGTCTCTGAACTCAGTTCAGCAGTTAAGGATTTCAGTGAAGGACTAGAGTTTTGCTTTAGGACAATCTTGTGGTTAGTGATTAAAGACTGACTAGTCTCTCTTAAGACTCAGGCCTAGGCCGTTTGGCCTAGGCCCTTCATACTATTTTCTCTTATTCTGTCTCTTTCCCTTTCCTTAATTCCTTAATTTGTATTAATTAAAATGTCTATAAAATCCAGCTGACTTGGGTATTTTCATATTTGGGAATTTTTCCCATGGCAACCACTTATTTTTTTATTTAAATCAAGACACTAAAAATTATCTTTACAGTTTTGGCAATCCACAGTCTTGAAACACACATTTACACAGTTATAATGGTCACAATATTAAAAAAAAACCTTAGAGTACATTTATTCTTTCAGGCATTATTTCTTAAATGTTTGCCATGTGGCAGGCACTAAGATATGTGATAGGGGCTAAAAAAATGAAATAATTACTGCCTCAAAGAACTTCCATACTATTGAGAGGAAACAACATGAAGAGATAAATAAGTTAAAAAGTATGTGGAAAGTGATTTTTTGCAGGAGGACATTAGCAACTAAGAGCATTGGAAAAGATCTTGTATGGGAAGTATCTCTTGACTAAGTTTTTAATATGATTACAGATTCTAAAAGGCAGACCTGGGGTCAGGTGGGTAGCTCAGTGAATTGAGAGCCAGACCTAGAGGTGGGAGGTCCTAGGTTCAAATCTGGCCTCAGATACTTCCTAGAAGTATGATCCTGGGAAAGTCACTTAACTCCCATTGCCTAGCCCTTACCACTCTTCTGCCTTGGAACCAATACAAGTATTGATTTCAAGACAGAAGGTAAGGGTTAAAAAAAATAAAAATAAATAAAAGGCAGAACTAAGGAGGGAGTGCATTATAAATAGGAAACAGACTCTTCAAATGCATGCAAGTAGAAGATTACCACAGAAAGGGACAAAAAAAAAGTCAATTTAGCTAGAATATCAAAGGTTAATGGAGAGTTATATGCTACAAGCTTGAAAAGGTAGACTAGAACTCAGAACTCTAAGACCTCAAATATTAACTGAACAGTTGGTTTTCTATCCTGTAGATATGTGGAAGATTGTGTAGCTTATTGAAAAGAGAATTGATGACTACAGTTGTTCTTTAGGAACATCAATTTAGCTGCTACATGGAACACATATTAGAAAGGGGAGAAACATGAGGTAGCAACATTGGTGAGAACTGGCTATATCCTAAAGTAGGGCTCTAGCCATGGGACTAGAGAAATAGAGCTGGATCAAAGGAAAGTAGAGATGGAATGGACAAACCCAAAACTGATTAGGTTTCAAGAGTGAAAAGGAAGGAAAGGTTAAGTTTGAGATAATGAACCTAAGGGACTGGTTAGGGACAGAAATGGTTTTGCAGTATAGATAATGTAATTTGTTTTGGATATATTGCATTTAGAATGTCTAATTGATATCTTGTTTGAAACATCCCAAAGATAGTTGGGAATTTTGGTCTGTAGCTAAAGAGGAAACAAGTAATGCTAAAGTAGATTTGTGCATTATCTGCATATAGGAAAAAGTTGAATTCATGGGAACTGACATTTGAAACCTTGGAAATAGCAATTTAAATGGAATGATGAGGTCAGAAGTGAAATTACAAAGAAATGAGAAATAAGGGAAAGTTAGGCAAGTGAAGACAATAAATGTATACAGCTGTTCTTTGTATTGTTTGCTTTTCTTTTCTTCCTTAGGAATCTGGCTGTTAAAAGGGGTCAGGATATCTGAAATGATAGATTAAGTTGACCATAAAGTCAAATAAAGACTTTTCAAGAACAGAGGACATGGCTTTTTTTGTAGTCAGTCTGAAAGAAGTCAGCAGAGAGAATGAAAATTTGAGAAAGAAGAATTATGAGCTAAAAGGAGTAGAAGTATATAGAGATTAAAAAGGGCAGAATAAGTTTAAGGTCCCAAGTAAGAGGTCCAGTATTAACAAGCAGAAGGACTATCTCTTTGTCAGAGACTAGAGGACAAAATAGAAAGTGACACATGATACTAAGGGGTTTTACAACATCAAGAATAGAAGGGAGGAGGGGAAGAGTCAAGATGGCAGTATAGAGGCACCAAAAGTTCAGACCTCTGAAAACCCTTCCATACCAATTACAAACTAAATCCTCCTAGGGGACTGAAAATCAAATCTAACAATAAGACAGAGCCAAGGAACCCTATTGATGGACTCAACTTAAAAGGTACACTCCCCCCAAAAGCCAGAATTTGAGAACAGTCCAGTTTAAGGGGAAGGAAGAAGGAAGGTCCTGGGACCCCTCCCCCTCCTAGAGCTCTAAGCCTCCAGCAGCATCTGGAACCTCTGGGTAGGCAAAGGCGCTGGTCTAGAGGGAGTACTTTGCAGGCAAAGCTGTGCCAGGCTCATAGCATCTAACACAGGCAGTAGGGAAGCAGTTAGAGAAGAAACTCAGAGCACAGAGCAGGCAGCCTAGTTGCAGCAGTGGAGACACCCTATATTGCGCCCCCCCCCCCCCCTTCCTGAGGTTTTGGCCTCAGGGAACATCTAGCCAACCCAGCTGGACTTAATCCCATCAAAGCTTTCAGAGGGCAGGGAAGCTCAAGATCCAACACCCCTCCCCCACAGACTGCACTGAGACATTTTCTGACAAAGCTGCAAGGGGGTGAAGGCTAAAAGAAAATCCCCAAACCACAAAAAAATGAGAGGATCAAGAGCTCAGGCAACTGCAAAGTAAAGAGTAAATATAGCGACCCCCCACAGGAATCCTACAACATTTATCTGTGGGTAATAACCTGAGGTGGGGGGAGGAGGCTAAGGAAATGGGAGAATAATAATGACTCAAATGCAGAAGTAGAAACACATGGGGAGTAACGTGAACTCCAAGGAAATAAGAGGAACAAGAGAATAGGTGGGGAGTGTCAACCCCTTGATACTCCTAGACAAGAGTCTGCTTTGGGGGTGACAACGTCACTAGGAAAAGTGGGCAGTCTCAACTCCTTGGAATAGGAGGCACTGGGGGCAACAATGTCACTAGAAAAGGTGGGAGTCTCAATTCCTGGCACTGAGGCACTGGGGGGACAACATCACTATGGAAGAGATACAGTGAAGCAAGAGAGTAAGGGGAGAGGAGGAAACAGAGGGAGAGAAGAAGAGTAAAAGTGAGAGAGCTAGAAAGAGTGCTTGGAAAAGGGGAGTTTTGCCCTATTACCCTAGTATTTATTGAAGGTTTTAGGACTGTGGATTAATGAATACATACCATGACATAGGTTTTAACATTAGTTGAATTGACAATGACGAGATCAAAGAGGTGGGGATTAATCCAACTGTTGTTTGCAAATGAGTATAGTCCAAGCAGAGCAGCGCCCTAATAGAACTGTACTATGTTAATGAATATGCTCCGAGCCGAGGCAGCGTGGACCTGAGGTAGCGTGGCCAAGGCCCAGCTCACGAATTTGCCTGTCCTTTGCTAGTGCTTCGGCCTATCCCTTTCCACACAGTGACCATCAAGAGGTCCGACCACATGTCTGGTAATACAATATCAATACATCAATCATACTTCCCAGGTGCCAACATGCCTGGTATGCTACAGTAAAGAAGGGCTAAATATGAGCAAACAACAAAAAAAGAAAAAAGAAATTACAATTGACAGATTCTATACAGGCAATGAAAAAAGAGCAAATGGAACAGAGAAGAATGAGGGAACACCAAGCCAAAAAAAAAAAAAAAACAGAAACCCCAGTGAATTAGATACAGGCTCTGGAATAACTCAAAATACAATTCAAAACACAAATAAGAGAGGCTGAAGACAACTGGGGAAAGAACTTAAAAACTAAGATAAGTCATCTGGAAACAGAGGCACTTGAACTAAAACAAGAAAATAGTGTCTTGAAAGTCAAAAATCAACCAGCTTAAAAGTGAGGCAAAGGAGATGAAAGATGAGGCAAAGAAGGTGAAAGATGACCTCCAAAGAAAATCAAACCAGAAAGAGAAGGATGACCAAAAAGCTAGGGATGAAATCAAGTCTTCAAGAACCAGAATACAACAACTAGAAACAAGCGACTTCACAAGAGAGCAGGATGCTAGAAAACAAAATCATAAGAATGAAAAATTGAGGAAAATATGAAGCACCTCATTCACAAATCAGAAGATTTAGAAAATCATTCCAGGAGAGAAAACTTAAGAATCATTGGTCTACCAGAAGACAATGACAAAAGAAAAAGCCTGGACACAATACTACAGGAAATTATTCAAGAAAACTGCGCCGATATTCTAGAACAAGAGGGAAAAGTAGAGATTGAAAGAATCCACAGATCACCTCCTGTATTTAATCCCCAACTGACAACACCCAGGAATGTTATGGCCAAATTCAAGAACTATTGGACAAAGAAAAAAAATATTACAAGCTGCTAAGAAGTCATTTAGATACCATGGAACCACAGTGAGGATAACACAGGATCTGGCTGCATCTACACTGAAGGACCAAAAGTCATGGAATATGATATTCCAGAAAGCAAGGAAACTAGGTCTACAACAAAGAATCAATTACCCAGCAAAACAGATTACATTCTTACAGGGAAAAGTATGGTCATTTAACAAAATAGAAGAATTCCAAGCATTTGTAAAGAAATGACCAGACTTGAACAGAAAATTTGATGTCCAAGCACAGAACTCAAGAGAATTATCAAAAGGTAATTAAGAAAGAAGGGAAAAAAGAAAGAAAAAAAATTTTTAAGAGACCCAATAAGTTAAAATGATATGTATTCCTATAAGAAAAGAGGTCATTGATAACTCAAAAAATTGCTATTATCACCTGGGCAGCTTGAAGAATTACACTGAGAGGGAACAGTGACAAACTGTATAGGATGAAATACCAAGACATAAATATGTATATCAATATATATACATAAATACATATATATGTGCATATGTATATATATATATATACACAATTAGAGCCAAAAAAAAGAGGTTAATGCTAAAAGAATAGAGGAAGGAAATCACTATGAATGACTCCTTTTTAATTTTTTCATCAATGTATGAAATAAGTTATTCTCTTGAGAGGGTGTTGGGGATAGGATGAGATGGGAGATGGGGAGAGAAGAAAATTTCTATTGTTCTTGGCCATTTGTAAGAGACATGTTGGTCACATTAAAAAAAAATAGAATCAGTCTATTGAGGGAAATTACTAATCATAGAGGTAATAACTGTACCGAAGCACAAATTCTTTCTGGTGGTGAAAAGACGTTGACCACAGGGTCATTGAGGGTCAGTAAACCTATCATCCAAGGAAAAGTCCAAATTCAGAGAGGTTCATCACTAAGTTGGTTGCAGGATGATATATTTATTGGTCATAGGAACTCTAGTTAAGTGACATTCTGTATCAGTGACAAGAATATTGACAATAATGAAACCTCAAATCCTTGATATACGTCTCTAAGTCATTACATGTGAGGGTTGATGAGGATGACAAAAGTAATAGCTGACCACAATAAAATCTCCTTTGTTCTTGGCTATCCTCTTATATCTTTCCCTTTGCTTTATATCTCACTCATTTCTTCTACATGAATCTAGTTTATAAAGCTTAGCAAAAATATCTATATGGGCAAAATTAATCACATGCAAGTGTAATTAAGTATACCCAGAAACTCTGTTGTGCATACCTTCTTTTTAAAATGAATAGAACAGGAGAAACCCAGAAAATAATCACAGTTAATCAAGATAGCTTTGAATTTTACATGTTGAATTTATAATATATTAAAAAGAAAAGTAAGTAATTCATAATTGTTACATTTCACATGTAATATTTTTGTGTTCTACTATACATGTGGAAGTGTTCATTTTATTTTGAGTTTATTAAACTCAGAATTTGAAAAATATAATTATTTCAAAATGGCTTATAGTCACTACTTTTCTAAATGTATGCTTGCATCAATTACACAAGCACATACTTTTATAATGGAATATAGTTAGTGATCTGGGGAATTACAATGTCAATACTGTAAAAATATTAAATTAGAACTCTAATACTACAGTGAATTAACTTTTATTAAACACCTACAATATATGTAGGCATTATGCAAAGCACTGCGGATATAAAGGTCAAAAGATAGTTCCAGCTATCAAGGAAGGAGCTCATTGTCTAATGGGGGCTACTACATGAAAACAATTATGTAAAAACAAGCTACATCTTGGATAAATTGGAGACCAATCCAAAGAGGGAAATCATTGGAATTAAAGGGAAATGAGAAAAGACTTCCTGTGGAAGGGATTTTCACTCATTCTTGGAGAAATCCAGGAAAACCACAATATCAAGAAGAGGAGACAGAACATTCCAGATTCAGAAAGCTAGTGAAAATATAGGAGTTGTGTTCAAGGAACAGTAAAGATGTCAGTGTCACTGGATTTCAGTTAATGTTGTGAGGGGGAAGGAGTGGTAGTGTAAGGTATAAGAAGAATGGAAAGTTAAGGCAAAGAACAGGTTATGAATGGCTTTTAATTCCAATATAGAGAATCTCAGGCTTTAAAAGCTAATTGAACTAAGCTCAGTCTATGAAATGTTATCATTTACTTTGTGAATCATACATGTAGGTTTAAACAGTAATACTGTATAGTAGCTTGCAAAACAGAACATTTTGCTTCAGAAACACTTATCTCTTGAATTCCAACATGTCTTTGAAGAGGCACAAAACTTGGAGAGAGAAAAGTTACATCCTGCCAAAGGTGTTCTGGTAAATGCTTAACAATTGACTATCCAGAAAAAATTACAAACTACCCATCCACATTTTTTAATTAAATCAATATTGTTTGAATTCTAATATTCTGGGAGCAGCTAGGTGACTCAGTATAGTGAAAGCTAGGCCTAGAAATGGGAGGTCCTGGGTTCAAATCTGGTCTTAGCCACTTCCTAGCTGTGTGAAGCTGGGTAAGTCAATTCATCATATTTGCTTCAATTTCCTTCTCTGTAATATGAGCTGGAGAAGAAAATGGAAAACCACTATAGTATCTTTGCCAAGAAAACCCTAAATGGGTTCATAGAGTTGAACACAACTGAAATGACTGAACAACTATATATGTGTGTGTACATGTGCTATAGTGTATATAAATATACTGTACAATTGAATATCTGTTACCCTAAAAAAGAACTACATATCCCAAGAGCCCACTGACTTCCTGTCATTATATACTTCCTGTATACAGAGTATAAAGGGAGTGGGCATTAAGATTCCTCCTCTTTTTTTTGGCATGAAGTAGAATCAGCGGTGATGGTGGCGAGTGGGGATTTTGAAAATGGCTAACCATCCATGGGCATGAGTATCCTCTTTATTCTTTGATTTCTAATGATCTTTAATAAAACTCTATAAAATATAATATTGTTATTATTAAAGATTACATTTTTAATTTTTACAGTATATATATGTAGCATGGATATGGAGATATAGATGTAGATGGGATATAGATATCTATATAAAGACAGGGATAGAGATGTAACTATAGTTATAGAGATAGAGAAATAGAGATATGAGTATCTTTAATTACAAAGCTCTAAACCAATGGTTCTCAACCTCTCAGTTTGTGGCAACAAGAATACATAATGCACATCAGGTATTTACATTCCAAATCATAACTATAGCAAAATTACAGTTTTGAAGTAACCACCAAAATAATTTTTGGTTTGAGGTCACTACAACATGAGGAACTGTATTGCGGGGTCATGGCATTAGAAAGGTTGAGAACCACTGATTTAAACATTTCCTTCTTTTGGATCCCTATAATAGGTCTTTGAAGTAGATACTGTAGTCATTGTATGCTCCATTTTATAAATGGGAACAGGGAAGGTCAAGTGAATTAGGTGATTAGTCCAAAGTCACAAAGCTAGGCAATGAGGATTTGAACTCAATTATGCCTTCATGTTCAGTGTAGTTTTCACTCTAGCATGTTCCCTGTACCTCTTACCTTGTACCAAATTAACAATATCTACTTGCCAGGCAAAAAGTTAAACCAAAAGGACAATATATTTCTTCAAAGTAAGTGAATTGACATTTGGGAATGACTGGCATTTATTAACCAGAATTTCCCATTGAAGTCAATTTGTTACATACTTGTTACTAAAATGAATTGTCATTTGGGATGTATAAATAATTTTCCATATCAAACCAGTCATCTTTACTGCATTCATTACAAAGGAATTATGGATCTATGTGAATAAGGCAAGAATAGTGAATGCATAATTAAGGCATGTCCTATTTTTAAAGGATTTTTAAATATATTTATTTTAGAAACCATCCCTTTACGATAACGGGAATTTGTCCCCTTTTCCTCTTGGCAAAAGAGGTCATTCCATTTGTTCAAGTTTATCTACAATACAATAGTTCACTAGTGCTATCAACCCAAGACTGAACTTCTCATTCACCACTGGGGTGACAGAGGTCACTCTGCTTTCATGTTAGCTAAATCACTCTCTCTCAGACCAAGATTGCCAATTGTGCTAAATTAAAGAGAGAGGGTCTACAGTGAAGACAACTTTCCACAGGGGACTGTGTTGACACCTTTAAACTGCCTTCTCTTCAAATTGCCAACCATCCTGGAATGGAAATGCCGGAGGAGAGGGTCACTACATTAATGATGAATTCGCAAAGGGTCAGTCCACCTTCCTAAAGCTCAATCCTGTTTCCACCTGTCATTTTTTAAAATTTAACACAATCATATAAAGGTACAATCTGGGTGTTTCCATATCATTTCAAAACTCCACCTAACATGCAAAATATCTCCTGTGAGACCTTTAATCTCATAAGCTGTGACAGAATTGCTCACTTCTCAACACAGATTTGGAACAGGGTTCTTTTATGCTCTGGCACCTGAAAAAGTGCTGTAGAGTGCTGAAATATCACATGTATGCTCTGGCCAGATCTATTCAGAAGAATACAGTATATTTTATCCTTTCTGAATATTAGTTAATAATAATAAAAAATAATAATAATAATAGCGTTTAACATTTAACTGCAAAGAAAGGTCGACAATTAACCATCAGCTTGATTAACTAAAAAATTAGCCTTTTCTTAAGAGGAATGTTGGGCTCAGAAATTAGAATACACTAAAACCTTGGAGTGGAAATATTCATAATTTAATTTTCACAACTGCCCCTCCTCCTCTGTCTAGTTTTGCAATGGAGTGTTTTGAAATGATAGATTTTCCTACAGAATTTATGATAATGCTATCATCTATCTTCCCCAAGTTTTCATTTGAACAATTGCACCTTTATGGATATATTCTTTTAGCTGACACTTTTGGTCTGGGTGCTAGCCAGTACTTGTCACGCCTTCCACTCCACAACCCCTACGTAAATATTTTTTTTTCCTCCAGAGGTATTGATGCATTGAATTTTGTATGATTTCTCTCTCTGTCTCTCTTTCTATACCCATCCCTCCTTCCCCCCCTTTCCTCCCCCCTCCCTTTCTTTTCTGGCAATATCCTTCTTTTTCTTCATATTCATAGTTCCTGTTACACATAGTCACAAAATTTGTCAAGCATCAGGGAGAATTCAGCATGGAATATATTATTGATATTGTGTTTTGAATGGCAGCAGATCAACACTTAGAGAGCAATTTATCTACCTGAATTGGACTAGACATCACTAATGTACATGGCAGATTGATTGTCCTGCTTTAGTGAAAGTATTCTTTATTAATGAGATTCAGTCTGATTTCCTAAAAAGCCTTTTACTGGGCAGTCATCTTTCCAGCCTCCCCCTCCCTCTAATTCTATTCATCACATTTAATTTTTTGTGCCATGTACCATGTTTGTGGAAAATATGTCTGTGTTTTTTTGTCATGTGAAATACATGCACTTTTTAAATAACTGGGCATCAATTTAATAAAAAGTGAATCAAAAAATAGTGAGATGAAATGAGAAGGACATTTGAGAAGGGCAGAAAAGAAAGACCAAAAA
Organism: Monodelphis domestica; assembly: GCF_027887165.1. Lineage (NCBI taxonomy): Eukaryota > Metazoa > Chordata > Mammalia > Didelphimorphia > Didelphidae > Monodelphis > Monodelphis domestica. Next base: position 63,218,442 of record NC_077234.1, read on the forward strand.
AAAAAACAACAACCTAGAAATATATTTGATGATGGAAAAATGTTTAAAGTCAAGACAGAAAGAGAGAGAAAAGGGAAAAAAAAGACAGAAGAAAAAAGGTTGTAGAATGACATGTCTCCTGAAACAACTAATTTCTAGGAACCAATTTTCCTGAAACAAAAGATAATGAATGTGTGCTGCTGTCATGGAGTTCACTTGATTTCTACTGAAGTAAAAAGTATTATTCCTATTTGTATGCTGATAGTTTGAAGGTTAAAATATTATGAGGCCTCTAATGGAGATAATTCCTTAAACTAAAGGAACTGTCCATGACAAAATCCACATTTCTTTTCCCACAAACTACAATCCCACAATAAGCTAGGAAAACACTTTTGGAACAACCAGAATTTATTATGAAGTTCTACACAAGATAGTTTCAAAAATTCTATATTTCTGTGACTCCACTATGACTTACGGGTAGACAACTTCAAATCTTACTATCAATTTTACAAATTATTTCCATATCTTTTCTAATATAGTCTGGCAGAAAGGATTGATATACTCAAAGCTTCAATCTTTCTTTTATGTTGTTTTGTTGACATGTTTTATTATTACATTTCAGATATTTCCAAATTACTCCCATTCTGAGAGAGATTTTTTGATAAGGTCAATTAAATGATCTCACCTGAGAGTGCATACAACATTCTACATCTGAAGTAATGACTCTAGTGTATTTTTTTTAATTTACAAAAATCAATTTTCTCACCCTCTCACTCCCACGTCCCATTGGGGTAAAAAGAAAAATTAATTCCTGGAAAACCTTGTAGCAAGTCTGTGTAGTCAAGCAAAACAAAACAAATGTTCTCATTGGATGTATACACACATACATATATCTATATATGTTTGCATATATGTATATATATACACATACATATATCTATATGTGTTTACATGTGTATATATATATATATATATATGCATATAATCAACACATCCTTTAGTTATTTGAAATGTAATCTCTCCCTGTTGGGTTTTATTGATATCATATAGAAATATTGGTGAAGTTTGTGAATTGATTTTATATCCCCAAATTTTCCTGAAGTTAACATTTCAGTTAATTTTTAGTTGACTCTTCTTCTCTAAAAAAAATGTTTGTTGTTTTCTGTGCTCCTCAAGCTTTTTCTTAATAGTTTTCCTTTTTCCCATAGGGAAGGGGATATATGCACCATGATCATTACGCAGAGACTTTCCCCAGCAAACTTTTGTTCCCTTCTGTTTTTCTTTTTCTTCCTAAATTATGACATAACTTTTTATAAAAATTCAGTATATTTTAAAGGAACATTTTCTCCTTGGAGATGAGACATAAAATAACTCTTTCCTTAAATATTATTTTAATTCATTTATGTATACATATATATATGTCATAGCAAAGTGTAAATAGAAAGATGAACATACAGGAATTCACCTATGTGGGAACTGTCTCCTCTGATGCAAATGGCAAGAGTTATAAAACTTAAAAGATATGTATTTAAAAATTTTCTGAGTCCCAGAAAATTCAAGTGATTTGTCTGTGGTTATATAGATATTAAGTATCAAGGGTGAAATCTGAGACCCAAGATTCCTGATGACAAATCCCACAATCTTACTATACTGTGCTCTCTGTCAACCTGTGTGTCTGTGTGTCTATGTGACAGTCTGCCTGCCTGCCTGTCTGTCTATCTATCTATCTATCTATCTATCTATCCATCTATATATCTGTCTGTCTATCTATCTATCCATCTATCTCTATCTCTCTATCTCTCTATCTATCTGACTGTCTGTCTGTCTGTCTGTTGGTCTCTCTTTATATCTATCTATCCATCTATCTATATGTCTGTCTGTCTATCTATCCATCTATCTATATGTCTGTCTGTCTATCTATCTATCCATCTATCTCTATCTATTTATCTATCTATCCATCTATCTGTCTATCTATCTATCTATCTCTCTATCTATCTATCTGTCTGTTGGTCTCTATATCTATCTATCTATCTATCTATCTATCCATCCATCCATCTATCTAACCATCTATCTGCCTGTCTGTCTATCTATCTATCCATCTATCTCTATCTATTTATCTGTCATCTATCTATCCATCTATCTATCCATCTGTCTATCTATCTATCTATCTATCCATCCATCTATCTCTATCCATCTATCTATCTATCCATCCACCTATCTCTATCCATCTATCTATCTTCCTGTCTGCCTATTTATGTGTATATTCATAGCACATTAAAATTTGCTTGAATTGAATGATTGCGATTATGTATACTCTACATAGACAATACATATATGTATAGATATAGATAGGAATGTTTATATATTATAATTAAATATATTTATGCATATATATTGGTGCAACGAAAATATACATATACAGACACAAATATATTTACACACACATAGATATAAGTGCCTGTGAGTCATGGAACCCTAGAGTTTCCTAAGTTTAAATATAATTATTATCCAGAAATCAATGGAAGAGTGAGCAGCACGTGTGATTAGGCTTCAAGGAGTAAAGGGGAACTGAATTAAAGTATTTCATTAAAGAAGTTAATGCAAAAACAACAAAAAATATACTGCTTACATAGTAAAAGCATCAGATGTCATAGAAATAGCCTGTGGACACAAATTTTTGTCATGAAGACACAAACAAGACTCCCTCCATTGGGCCACTAGGTAGCCCAGTGGATAGTCAGGCTTGGAGACAGGAAGTCCAGGGTTCAAATCTGGCCTCAGACAGTTTCCGAAATGATGTCTTCCCTCTTTGATAGCTGACCACCAGGGCAAGTGGAGCCCCACGGATAACCTATGACCAGTGTCCTGACTGCCTTTTATTATCCTCCATCAAACTTCTAACTGGTACTCTGTAAAATCTCCTCTGTGGAAGGAGAGGTTCTTATTGGGGGAGGGGGGTCGAGGAGGCCATTTTTGCCCAATGTCCCAACTGCCACGTATTGTCCTTCATTAAACTCACTAACTGGTAAAAATAAAGGGAGGTTGGGGCATACATATGGGAGGCTCAGTGGATTTTTTTTTCTTTTTTAAAACTTTTACCTTCCATCTTTGAATCAATACTATGTATTGGTTTCAGGGCAGAAGAGCAATAAAGGCTGGGCAGTTGGGTTTAAGTGATTTGCCCAGCGGGTCTCCTAGCAAGGAAACATCTGATTTTTTTTAAACAGGACTCCCTCTGTCCACTCTTGATGCTCTATCCACTGAACCACCCAGCTATTTCTAAACAAGCACAGCGCTAAGATCTGGGGATAAAAGAAAGGCATCAAATAGCCCCTGCTCTCCATGAGTGTGCACTCTACGGAGAGACCTAACAAGATATTTACGTCTTGCCTAGGGAATCTCTTGGAAGGGGAAGGCGTTTACATCTAGCCCGCTTCCTGCAAAAGGTGAAATTTAAGCTGTCTTGAAGGAAGTCGGGGAAATTCGGAAGCCTGTGCGCTTGTGGAGCTGAGCGTTCCAGACCCCAGACATAGCCCGTGCAGAGGGATAAAGAAAGAGATGGAATGCCCTGTCCAAAGCAGTAGAGGTAGGCCAACATGGTTGGATCATGGAGGGTGAGGAGGGCAGAAGGGGATCAAACATCTGGAAATGTTAAGAACAGACCAGAGTTGTTGGGTACTTTCCAAACCCAACAGAGCATTTTGTGTTTGATCTCAGAGATCATTGGGAACCACTGGAGCTTAATGGGCAAAGTTTTTGTTTGTTTATTGGGGAAGAGGGTGACATGATCAGAATTATGCTTTAGGAAAAAAAAAAAACACTTTGGTGTCTCAGTGGAGCATTAATGTAGCATGGTGAGGGACAGGGAGAGATATGAATGACCCAAATTAGACCATACCTGATCTGGGTTGGGGTTGTAAGAGTGGAAAAGGAGATAGATAGGATAGATTTTTTTTTTTTAATTTAAAACTTACCTTCCATCTTGGAGTAAAAACTATGTATTGGTTGCAAGGTAAAGGAGTGGTAAGAGCTAGGCAATGGGGGTTAAGTGACTTGCCCAGGGTCACGCAGCTGGGAAGTATCTCAGGTCATATATGAACCCAGGACCTCTCCTCTTTAGGTCTGGCTCTTCATCCACTGAGCCACCAACTGCCCCTCATAAATTTTTTAATGGCAGAAATATCAAAATTTAGCACTGAATCAGATACGTGAGAGAGTCCACTGCCACTACTAAAAGAAGCCTTTAGTAATTTCCCTTTGATTCTGGTATCTTCCCTCCATGAATAATCTTCATTTTAATCTATTTATACTATCTGTTGCATGCTGTCTCTTCCATTAGATTAGGAGCTCCTGAAAGCAGGGATTACTATTTTTGCCCTTGTCATTCTTTGTTTCCTAGAATGTAGCCCAGTGCCCAGCACATATTAAGAATTTAATGAATGTTTCTTCACTTGTTTAAGGGTGAAGAATCAAGGATGATACCAAGGTTACGAGTCACAACGACTGAGAAGAGAATGATATTCAATATTAATAAGGGGGAAGTTCAGAAGGAGGAAGGTTTCAGGGAAGAAGGATATTGGAAAGACGAGTTGTTTTGGACATGCTAAGTTTAAGAGAGAAGGTAAGAATACAGTAAAAGATGCATCGTTATATTTTGGCAGAGATTAGACCTAGAAAGATAGTTCTGAAAATCATTTACACAGAAATAATAATGGAACCTATGCGAGTAGATGAAGTCACCCAGTGAGACAGTAAAAATTGCAATAGCTCTTCATCTTTGTGCATATGTGTGATGTACTATAAAGACATCAGTAGTCTTCCCACCTCGATAAAGGCAGAAGTTTCTGGGGAAACTCAAATTCTCTAAATTTCTCCAAAGTAAAGTCTACAATAATGGAGGGACTTGTTTGGTTTTTTTTTTTCCCCTATTCAGAGGGTGTTTGAATATCAACTTGTCATTTATTTCTTAATAAATAATAATATAAATTAAAATGAATTAAATAAATAAATAATGTCTTATTTCTTAAGCATTCATGACATCAATCGGCACCAATCCTCTACCTTGATTTGGATACATGATCCAAGCTATCTGCTCTATCTCTTCTGTGAAGGTTGTAGGGCCTCACATTTCTCTTACGTATGTGAAATACTCTACTTGTATTCCAGAAGTAGATATTCCAATCCTCTTGTCCCTTTCATGTCTCCCAATGAAATCTTCTTCCCACTTCTCTCTCATTTGGGCTGCATCCCGTGACTTGCTTTCATGCCAACAGTGCTAAGGACCCTTGAGCTAGACCACTGCCACCATGCAGTTACATTCAAACCCTTCTAATATCCTGGCATAACCCTTTTGAAGGAAAATAGATTTTCCTAAATACCACTCTACCTGTCAAATCCCCATCCAATGTACTTTCTATGACTACAAGTCACTCATAGAAATGATGCTTTTAGAGTTTGTGCATCCATTTCCTTTATAATGTAAAATAATATCATAGATGCTAAGATATGAAATTTAAAAATAAGTAATAAAACACAACACAATGTACATGTAAAGCCATGCTATTCTTTTCCAACAATGTCATTTTGAAGAATGGGCACACCATTAAAAGAACTCTGAAGGGAAGGAAACCTGCAAGGGAAGAAAAATTGTGTATTTAGGGCAACCCACAATTCTAGACTATAGGCTTCATTGCTACTTGGTCATTCATAAATGTTTTCATGAAAATAAAAGAAAAAATAAATAAATTTATAATAATAAATTACATTTATTAAATAAATAAAATGCTTCTAGCTCAGTTTCTGACTCAATCCTCACTAGTCATCAGATAGAGAAATCCTCTTCTTTTCTCTACTTGAAAGTAGTTTTTATAAACTCTTTAATTCATTGCCATCCTTGGAAAGGCATTCCCAAAGAGTTAACTCTTAATGTGAATGCCAGTTCTCTTTAAGCCAGAAAACTTTGACCTCATCAAACTGGCTATATTTGGTCCATATAAACCAGATGAGAATATTATGTACTCATAGATATGGTGCTCTCTAACATACTTCTCTAACATATTACAAAATCAACTGAAAGCAACAGATCTTCATGAAAAGCTTCACCGTTCCCCAACTTGAAGTTGCAATGAAGGGCAATAGTTGTCACTAGAGTTCTCAGCCAGTCTTGCCAATTTTCTCAAAACCAATCAGAAATCATATAGCTAAATGTTTCTCCCAGCTCACTTCCTTTGCAGCTTTCCTGCGACCTTGCTATGTCTTCAACTCTTCTCATATTCCTCTTCCCTCACTTCTCCCTACCAAATGCGTCTTGACCTTCTCTGTTGCTATTCTCAGTGGTGTAAACGGGAGCCTCCTGACTCTCAATGTCTTTCCTTTCACTTGGAAAATTACAACTCCCCACATTTCTCCTATCACATCGATAGCTCTTCCAAAGTCATACTGAAGTCTCCAAATGTTTATTTGATTTTTAATTCCTTAGATTTACACTCAGCTATAAAATACATGTATGTAAATTAAAGGAGATAGACATCATGCCTTATTCCAGAAACCTCCCAATGGCATCAGTGCTTTTTTAGTGCTCTTTATATATTCCTCCTTTATGGATCAGCCCTTACTGAAAGTATGAAATATGGGTTTCATCACACTCACATTTCTCTAAATTTCAATAAATAAGATAATTCTTTGCCTCTTTAATATTAAATTGTCTCTATATTAATGAGATATCCCCTCACATTGTTGATAATTATATCAAGTTTTCAAATCTACACTAAAAGTAATTTTATTACTAAAATTTTCCAAAATCCATAAAGAAAGTTCTTTCTTCATTTTTTGGCAATTTAAGTTTAAATAAGTTCTTGGAGGCAGTGAGGTGGTTCAGTAAATAGCCAGGCCTGGAGATGGGAAGTCCTGAGTTCAAATATGGATTCAGGCACTACCTAGCTCTGTGATACTGGGAAAGTCACTTAACCGCCATTACTGAGCCCTTACTTACTAATGCTGGAAATTTTTGGAACTAATAAAGGAAAGTATTTTTTTTAATAAATATAGTTATTTTAAGATATCAATATTTTTTCCATAAGAGTGATACCTTACATCTATTCATACTAAATAAAAATATCTTCCTTTGTATAAAATCACATTTTATTCCCTTCTCCTCCATGTTCTTTAGGAAAGGGGCCACACACACTGAAAGCATTAAGAAACAAACGTATAAATTGTCCATTCCTTTACATACAAAGTGAAAACTACGTAAAACCAGCAACTACCATTTTGTATAATGGAGAAAAACTACTGACCTTTATGAAAGATCAGGGATAAAACAAAAATGATCATGGCTATTACTATTATCTTATAGAGTTGTAGAAATTTTAGATATAATGATAAGAAAATTAAAACAGATTGACAAAATAAACATAAGCAAGGATGAAACATGATAATCAATTTTATAGATCACAAAAAGGCTTATTGAGACAACCATAAAAAGTAAACTGAAATTTGAAATAATAACTTCAATAAATTGGCAGGATATGAAATCAATCTAAAAAATTACTTGTCTCTGTGTGTAAACCTAATAAATCCAAGCAGAAATAAATAGAAAAGAAAATCCTATTCATAGAAACTACAGAATACATATAATATCTGGTTATCTAATTGAGAACTATACCCAAAAAAAGTCATCAAATGGCATATATTCTTTTATATAATGATAACACTAGATATAAAATAAAAAAAATTCAAGTACCCATATATTCCAAAATATTTTAACAGCACTTTTTATTAAAAAAAAATCTTAGAATGGGAAAGAAAGTTAATCAGTGATTGAACAAATTATAAAATGAATCTATTCAATGAATAAATAAACATGAAATGAATACAATGGGAGAGTGCACTGGAAGAAATTATGAGAGGAATGGATTCAGATGAATATAGAAGGATTTTTTGAACAGATGCAAAAAAATGAGTAAAAAAATTTTTTACAATAACATTCCAAAGAAAATCAATAGTAAGAGACTTAAAAATTATGAACAATGCAAGGGCCAACTCCAACTCCAGAACCCTGATGATCAATCATATATTTCACACTTATTAATATATAATTTGAAATATCCATTTCTTTGATTTAGTGCAGGTATATGTATTTTACACACACACACACACACACACACACTTAACATAATGTCATTCTGCACCTGATCTATAATTTTTCATCTTTAAAAGTTGTATGGGTACACTGAGACTTAAATCCATATTTCCACAGCTTCCTCCCTCAATCCATTCTTCCATGCTGCCTCCTTTGAAAGTAGCAATTCATCCCAATGACTTTATATGTGTATATATATATACATAGATAGGAGTATTGATATAGACCTAATAATAGACCTGATATCAAAGGATGCATTTATAGTTGACATATCTAGCTTTTGCCTAAATGCAAAATACAAAACCAGGTTTTGAAAACCTAAACATTTCCCTCAAGGCAAGGCTAATTGAGCCATTCCTTTTCCAAGATGGAATTAATTCCTGGTACTTTCCTTGAAACCACAAAGCCCTCTTACGAAGTGAGACTTATTCCTGCAAAACAGACTTTTGTGAAAGAAAAGATTAAATAATTGAATTTGGAACACCATGCATTCCTTCAGTGATATTAAATATTCCCTCAAAGGAAAACATCATCAGTCCACTATATGGGTCTCCCTATCTTTATAAAATAATTTTTTATTTAATTTATTCAATAATTTTTAAAATGATTTAAAATTATTAAAAGTTTAATAATTAATATGAAAAGTGTCATTTTTCTAATCATGTAAATTCTCTTCATACAAGAGAATCCTTTTAGTTCTCTTTTCATTTTAAGGACTTTAGGAGGGGAAGAAATGAAAATGTAGGCAAAATACTGGGAGGAAAGGATAAAAGAAATATTGATGACTATATGTCAGCAGTCAAAGGTATCTGTGAGCATGTGGGCATGTGTGGCTCTGAGTTTGTATATGAATACTTATATTTATATGCCCATATTTCCTTGTCCATAATGGCCATCATATATGTGGCTGGAAGAGGTGCCAAAGATAAGTCAAAATCTTAACTTAAAGCATCTCCTCCCCTGAACAGAAAACAACTTTCCTATGTTTTCAAGTGCCCATAAAGCACAAAATCACACTCCAAGGGAAACCCACTGAGCATCCATCAATTCTTTTGAAGACCGTCCCCAAATTTAGAATACTTCAGATCATATTTCTAAAGGCAAAAGTATCAGTTTTGGAAGTGTTACAAATTCCCACAACCAAGCATAAAAAATCAACTTGCTACACCATGGCTTTGACTAGGACGCAGTGCTATAGTGTCTTCAAGTATATGTTAGACAGAACAATCATATATTTATGAAGAAAATCTACCCATAAATTGCTAATAGAGGTGAGTCTAATGTCAGCTTTACCATGCATAGAGTTCTATAATGCGCTCTGCTGAAGACTTAAGAGAGTTTAAAGTGCCCAACCGACGCTAATTGGCAATGCTATGATTTATTCCCCTGTCCTTACCCCACAAATTCTATAGTTCCTAAGTTGTCATCTCTGCTGGTAAAAGCCTAATCCACTAACTCAAAGGAGTTTCATTCTTCCCCAAAATGAAAAGAACAATAAAAAGTCTTATCTAATTCCTGTACTTTATGCTTCTTGCATGACATAACTTATCTGTGTTCTAAGTTTAAAAGCTATGAGGGAGGCAGAAGTACCGTCTTTGGAATTCTTTAGTGGAAAACATTATGGATGAAAAGTTTGTTTACTTCATTCAGCCTGTGGCATGGAGGTAGAAACAAAGACTGAGGTGGTGTAAGATTCATTAAGTTAATTAACCAGTGCCTACTAGGTGCCAGGCCTTATTAAAATAATAATATACTAATTATGCTTTGGGCTTAGTGTCCTTACGTATAATTTAGTTATTTCTTATTTTCTATTTTCAAAACATTCTTCTGGGGTTTTATTGTTTAAGTGTTCCTAATTTTTTGTCCTCATAAAATGTCTTTAATTGATGGGGATAGGGTGGCAGATACATAAAAGGAGTATTTTATGTGGAAATGGCAATATTACAGGGAAAGAGATTTTTAAAAAATAATTAGGGTTGGTCTTGTGCCATGGAGCAAGAGGCAATGTTGGAGCAGGAAAACCTGGGTCAGTTCAATGTTTAGTGCCATAAACATTTATTAAATACCTATTAAAGATCCTTTTTTTTTAAACAATTACAAATTACAGATCCCCAGATACTTATTAGTTGTGTGACCCTGGGCAAGTCATTTCACCCTCTTTGCCTCAGTTCTTCATTATAAAAAGAACTAAAGGAGGAAATGGCAAACCACTTAGTAACTTTGCCAAGAAAACCTTAAATCCAGCCACATAGAGTCAGACATGACTAAACAAAAACAACAAAACATGTTTCAAGGATTGTGAATAGCAAAAGGAATAGGAAAGAAATGAAAGATAGCCACTGCCCTCAAGGAGTCCACAATGTATATAGATTTTTAAACCCTTACCTTCCTTCTGTGTCTTAGAATCAAGGCTGTGCATTAGTTCCAAGGCAGAGGGTGTTCATGGCCAGGTTAAGTGACTTGCCTAGGGTCATACAGCTGAGAAATGTCTGAAGAAAGATTTGAATGCAGGAAGTCTCAGACCAAGTCCTGGCTTTCCATTCACTGAGCCACCTAGCTGCCCCCAAAGAGCTCAGGATCCAAAATACTACCTCCTACACATGCCAGCTGTGTGACCTTGATCAAGTCCATTCACATCCCAATAACCCAGGCAATTCTTGAACACTACAAGTTTTAGACAAGTTAACCATCTTCATGGGTAGATTAACTTCCTCATTGAGAGCTATATATACTGATGAAACCATAAATCCAATAAAAAATGAAATAAAAGAAATGTACAGAAAAGGAGTAGGTAGGAGCATTATGATATCAAAATTAGAGGTTTGGAAACCTAGGAGTCAGGAAGATCTGGCTTCATGTCCTATCACTGCATGGTTACAGACAATCATTGAACTTCTTTCTGCCTCAGAAAACTCTCTTTGACCAGGAATTATAAGTGAACTGAATAAGAGGAATATTTTTTGAGATATGGAATCACAGTTTCCATTTTTTAAGTTTTTGGAGGGGCAGCTAGGTGGCACAGTGGATAGAGAGTCAAGAGTGGATATGGAAAGAACTGGGTTCAAATCTAACAGTTTTTACTTGTATGACCCTAGGAAAGTCATTTACCCCAATTTGCCTAGCCCTTGCCCTTGTGTCTTAGAGGTTTTACTAAGACAAAAAGAAAGGATTAAAAAGGGGGACAAGAGGGGAGTAAGTATGCAATAGCTATCAGGAAAATGATGAGTCCTAATAATGATACCTTTGGAGACCCTCAAAGTTGCTAAAAAACTTATCTTCTAATTAAAATACTAGCATTTTTCCAATCCTGCACTTTAGCCAGGGCTGAAATGTATAAAGTGAAATTTACCAAGAAAATAATAATAATCTGCTTCCAATAAAACATGATGTTGAACCCTTGTCTCTTATGAGAATATAACTTGGCTTACAGAATTTTTTTTTCCTTATCAAAACCAGCATTAATTTCTATTCTCCTTTCTCATATTCTTCCTGGAGGTCTTGCTCTAAGCATATTATAAGCCAAGCATGAATATTCTGTCATGTATGTCCAAATCGGCAGTTTTCTGAGCACAGCTTCCCACTAAAGGCATTTGTTTGAGGGGCAAAATTAATGGAGACACATATGTTTTGGCCAACAGTCATTCCCCCTATTTCCATAAATTATTAAAATGAAATTCAAGGTGAATTGGAAATTGGAAATGAAGTTGTCTCCTTGAAGCTATTTTAAATTTTGAGAGAGGCTTTTGTAGGAAATTTATCAGGCTGCTTATATTTTACTCTGGCATTTTTGCTTGTTGTGCCAGATACATTCCTCTAGCCAGGATGCATTTTTAGTAGTGAAAAGAAATGCCTGAGTTCTTCCATAACAATTTCTTATCCTTATCTGCCCTTTTGAACATTTTACAATAGCTGTCCTTTAGTTGAAGATTAAGACTATCCTCTACTCTGCTTAGAGTATCATCAGCCATAGGCAGAGAAAGAAACTAGTGCCTCAACTAATCTATAGACATCTCTCCAACATTTAAAACCATTTCTAGAGGAAATATTACCTTGAAAGTTCCAATGGGTCACCAATCACTCATTCTGCTTTGGTGGGGGCTGAGTAACCACTGACATCTGTTCACTGCCATTCCTTCCTCATTATGAAAGCTTAATTCTGATGCTGACTGACTGGCCCATTTCTGTTGGCGTTTACCCTGAGTGGTTTTTGCGAAAGGCCTAACTGTGGTCAACATCTGTCTGTTAACCTCAAATAAAGGCCAGGAATTGAGCTTTCTAAAATATGGCATCTTTGCTAAGGTAGGAGAGGAATATTCTGGAAACTCCCTAGTAAAAGGATCTGCTTTTTGAAAGACTAACTACAGTTGTCTTTTCATGATGCAACCTTAAAATTCAGGGAGGGTACTATTGTAGAGGGGAAGCACAAGACAAAAATAGAGCATTTCAAGGCAATTTTAACAATGAAAATATTTAAAGTTATTCTAGGATGTGGTATAAGCTCATATATATATATACACATATATATATATATTTATTTATACATGTGAGTATGTATGTTTGTATATGTTGTCCACTAAAATTGTGAATCCGTTTCATGAAATACAAAGTTAATCTCTTGGATCTTTTTCCCCCCTGTGGGGAAAAAAAGTCTAACCTCTAGAAGCTCTGAAGAATGAAACCCAATAGGCTTCCAGAGTCACAGAACTCCATTCACCCACTTATTCACACATTCATTCAACAAATATTTTTTAAATATCCCTGATGTGTCAGTCACTAATAGATTCTCTAGAATACAAAAATAGCAATAGCCCCATTCCTCAAAGAGTTTATATTCTAATGAAGGAATTCTTGTATTTGTTCTTCCCATATTCACTTTCATAAATGTATCAATAGGCAAAAGAATTTGATTCTTAGACTATTATCCCTGTTCTTGTCATTTGTATGATCACTTTCAGGGAGATGAGGAGCCCACAAACAAGATTTGAATTAGATAATTGATTGACTAACACCTTCCAAATTTATGTTCCTATGAATAAGAACTATTTCCCTGTAAATGTAACTCTATTCAAAGTACAAAATATCCAACTGCTAGCTATATTTAACTCTTCTCCCTCCCTCTATCCTTACTTTGATCCATCTTTCCCTCATTCCTTTCTTCCCTCATTCCTTCCTTTCTTCCCTCCTTTCTTCCTTCTTTCCTTCCTTCCTTTCTTCTCTCCCTCCTTCCCTCCTCTCCTCTCTTCCTTCCTTTTTTCTTCCTTCTTTTCCTCTTTCCCTCCTTCCTTTCTTTGTTCCTTTGTTCCTCCTTTCCTTCCTTCCTTCCTTCCTTCCTTCCTTCCTTCCTTCCTTCCTTCCTTCCTTCCTTCCTTCCTTCCCTTATTTATTCCTTCATTTCTTTCTTCCTTCCTTTCCCCTATTGCTATCTCTCTGCTTTTTCTTTTACTTTTTCTCTCCTTTAAAATCAGTGCCTCACCTATTTTCACATAGACAGACCAAACAGTTTCTGATCCTCTGAAGTGATTTTCAGAAAATAGTGATTTGAACTAATCACAAACCCAAGAGGAAACAGAAATTAGAGAAGATTATTAAGGCATTTTCTGCTGTTTAATCTCCCTCCCTTATCGGCACATTAACCTTGTTTTCTCTGCAGGATCCCTAAGTCTTAGAGCAAAATTAGGTCAGGAATTCAGATCAGATCAGATCAGGTCAGCTGACTTTGTCCAGCAAGACCTTTCCAGGCTCCAATTTAAGGCATGCTTTTGAGGAGGATATTTGTGGTGTGTATGTTTGTGTATGGGGTGAAAGGTGGGGCATAGAGGAAATGGATGGTCCTTTGTTTCCTTATGCTGCTCTAAGGATGCCACAAGCTAACTTTTCCAATATACCTAATGGTTTTAAATAATACAACATGACTTTCTGGGTAAATACAGTTTATTACTGTTTTTCTGAACTTCTTGATTAGACAACAAGCCACATAAATGAAAGTTTTTTGTGAGCAAAGAAAGGGATGTGTCACATCAAACAAGATGGAATGAATCCATCAGATTATGTTTTCCTTACACCCACTGAGGTTCAAAGTCCAAAGTAAAGCATAATTCCATAAGGTCTATTTAAGAGACAAGATTTGTGCAATATGTAGCATTTTTCTGATAAGAACTCATTATATGAGTGTCTTTGAGAGAAAGCTATAATTTAACAATATTAACAAATTCAGTTGCAGATATCATCAGCCTCTGTTCCACAAGTAACATTTAGCACAAGAGCACAGATTGTTTTATTGTTATTATTATTAACAATTTATCATCTTAATAGCTAGACCAAATGTTTTCTGGACTTTTCTGATTCATTTTGAAGACTGATAGAGTGGAATCTAGAAAGGCAAAGAATTAATTAAGTGCAAATATGTAAATACAGTTGCATATTAAAAAAAAAGATCCAGGGGTAATCTCATTTCAATTCTGACTGTCACTTTTAAATAGAAAATATAATCTTGTATAGATCCCTTGGGAGCACCCACAGGGAATAGAGCTGTTTCTAATCAGGCTAAGTAGCCCTTTCTGTCACCGCTGCTTTGCTGCAATCAAGATACATCTTCCAGATCATATTCGATTGGTGGTGGAAGAGCAGCATTAGGGGGTAAAAGTTTGTTTTATTGGAAAAGCTTTAACCCAGCAGAAAACATATTCAATGAGAAGTACCCTGTGCTCAGATTTGCTCCCTTGTTTCACTTAATATATAGTAGTTAGATTGTTGCCAGGGTATTTCTGGATAATATCAAGCTGTCCATAATAAGCAAAAACTTGAATGAAAGCCAATCACGTCAATCTCGCACAAAATTTCAAAATCCAGATGGCCTGATTCTTGGAAATGGGTTAAAAAATACAACAAAATACAGTTTAGATATCTCATAAGCTCAACTAGTCACCATTAGGCATTCACAGTCCCACTCTGGTTAATTTAACAAGAGTTTATTAAAGAACTAACACGTGCCAGGTATTATGCTAAGTAATGGAACTACATAAACAAAAATGAAATATCCCCTGCCCTCAAAAATCCTCTAATCTACTGGAAGTACATAACATGTACTCATGAAGGTAAATAGAAAGTAATTCATAATAATTTCAAGAGAGAAAGAATCTAAACTCTCCACTTGATTTCACAAGCAAGTTGTTCCTGGAGAACATTGTGCCTTCTAGGACAATAATTTTTTTAAACTATTCAAAGATA
Organism: Monodelphis domestica; assembly: GCF_027887165.1. NCBI lineage: Eukaryota > Metazoa > Chordata > Mammalia > Didelphimorphia > Didelphidae > Monodelphis > Monodelphis domestica. The sequence continues at coordinate 63,233,788 of NC_077234.1, forward strand.
TTTTATTTTATTTTTTAAACCCTTACCTTCTACCTTAGAATCAATATTGTGTATTGGTTCTAAGGTAGAAGAGTGGTTAGGGCTAGGCAATGGGAGTTAAGTGACTTGTCCAGGGTCATATAGCTAGGAAATGTCTGAGGTCACATTTGAACCCGGGACTTCCCATCATTTGGCTTGGCTCTCAATACACTGAGTCACCCAGTTGCCTCCTCAAAGATATTTTATTTTCCCAATTACATGCTATAACAATTTTCAACATTTTCCTAAATTATAAGATCCAAATTGTTTCCCCTCAGAGATGGTAAACAATTTGATCTGAGTTATACAAGTAAAACATACGTCCATATTGGTCATAGTAGTAAGAATACTCACATAAAACCAAAACTCTGGGATATAGACGGAAACACAACCATTTTCATCAATTTACATACTAAGATTTATTAACAAAGCTTATGGGTATTTGAAATTAGCTTCATTTATTTGTGAGATGGGCTTTCACAAATAAGTAAGTAATAAACCTCTTTAACCAATGTCTAAACAAACTTTTTAGACTTTGCAATAGCAGACTTGATGGTTGCATTTTCCCTTCTAATACCCATTCCCCAATATCGTTCAAGGAAGTAAAGTCAATTCAGGTAAGAAGAGTCCTTATATGAGCACTTTGCATTTGCAGGTTGTTTTTTTTTTCTTTTTCTTTTTTTCCCAGTTAGCATTCCCTTGATAAATTCCATTTAAGGCACAGGACTAGGGGACAAAAGATGCTAATGGTGACTCCAGGCTTAGATCACATTCTGAATCAGAAATTAGGCTACGAATTCCCAAAATGTTTAAACCATTGGGCTTATTTCTTCCTAGCAGCAGTAAGACATTCCATTTTTCTAATTATCTCATTTCAACTCATGTACAAGAGATATTTTAGAGAGTGTCTTCTCAAGAAGGACCAGCTTCAGAAACTCTGATCCAATTTTTACAATGATCATTGGAGCTTAAGATCTTATTACTAGAGGGGTCTTGCGATCATCTCTTCTCCGTTCTCTCGTTTTTATATCAATGCTTTGCATACCATGGATTGCCAAAACCATGGCTTGTACATTCCACACAGAAACACTATCGATAGCCTTTCCAGGTTAAATAGACTCCATTTGTGGATTGCTATTTACTAGACAAGTTTTTCTTTGTCTAGTAAATCAAAATATGTGATTTCAAAGGCAGTAAGAAATAAATATAACAACTTTTGTGTGCTTGCTTTAAATAGAGAACATTTCTAATTTCTTCTTAGAAGTTAAAGGAATTGCAAGTTAAATATCCAGGCAGTACTGTTTTCATTGCAGATGTGGATCTAGAGGTTCCATTAAAGTCAATTTGAAATATCTCTGTGACTTAAAAGCTAGCCATTCCTTTTATTTTTTCATCAAACAAATGAAAATGTCAGTTCCTAAAAAGTATAACAAGTCAGAGGAAAGCATTTGGAAGGCAGGGAATATATTTTTTTTTTTTATATTCAGCTAAGTGGCACAGTGGATAAAATTCTGAATTTGGAGTCAGGAAGAGTCATTTTCCTGAGTTCAAACCTGGCCTTCAACACTTACTAACTATGTGACCCTGAGCAAGTCACTTCACTCTGTTTACCTCAATTTTCACATCTGTAAAATGAACTACAGAAGGAAGTGGAAAACCACTATAGTATATCTGGCAAAAAAAAAAATGGATTCATGAAGTCACACAAGACTGAAAAATGACTGGACAACAAAATTTATATCACACTAATTTATATTATCTCATTTAAATACATATCTTCTGTGTTTTCCACAGCAACTCTGGAATATAATAACTTAAGATAGAAATGCTCCCATAAACTAAATGAAACAGAATAAAAATGATTAAATGGCTTGGCCATAGTCATACAGTTACTGTCTGAAACAGAATTCAAATCCACCTCCGTTTTAGACTCTGGGCCCACCATTCTTTCCACATTGCTCTCCAGTGTCTTTAAATGGTTAAAAACATTATATAATTATTGAGATTTGTATAGAAAAATACAATTTCAACTATATAAATTATAGCCATTAACCAAAAATGCAAAATAGACAACATAGAACTGGTTAGATGGTCACAAGCATAAGTATCATCAAGAGTCATACTACTCATTATTGCCCTTATTTTTTACATTTCTTGATATCCTGCTTCCCTATTCCAACAAACCAGTATCAGTAACCTTTCAGAATACATGACCTCTAGAGTCTCAATCACTATCAATCACTAAGATCTCTTTAATCAGGACAAAATGAATCCCACAAGTTAGTATGGACTAAAATAATAAAAATTATTGTTGGTGTTATTCTTATTAGCAGCAATAATCATGCTATTGTTACTCCAATGAACAGAAATATTTATTTTATTTTACTGAACTATGGAAAAAATAATAAAACTCATTTGGAAAAAATGTCAACAATACCAAAGGAAATTTTTAAAAAGACTGAAGAAGGAGGTCTAGTGGTGTCAGATTTCAAACTGTTTTATAAAGTAGCAATTATCAAAACTATCTCATACTGGCTAAGAAAGAGAAAAGGAGATCAGAGAAACAGAATAGACACACATAATGAACACTCTTAAAAGATCATGATAACCTTAGGTTTAACAAAGGTAAATTTCCATATTTTGGGAATAAGAATTAATTCTTTGGTAAAAATTATTGGGAAAACTGGAAGGCAGTTTGGTGGAAACCAGATATAGATCAATATCACACCATTTTTAAGATAGGATCAAAATTCATGCATGACCTAGGTATAAAAGGAGATATAACAAATTGGAACAGGGAACAAATTACTTATCATATTTATGGATAGGAGAAGAATTTATGAATAAACAACAGAAAGCATTGTGAAATGTAAAATGGATAATTTTGAATACATTAAATTGAAGAGTTTTTGTATAAATAAAACTAATGTAGCCAAGATTAGAAGGAAAGCAATAAGTTGGGAAAAATTTTGTGGACAGCTTCTCAGATAGAAGTCTAATATCTAAAGCATTATACAGACTTTTGTCAAATATATGAATATGAGTCATTTCCCAATTGATAAATGATCAAAAGATATGAACAGACATTTCAGTCAAAGAAATCAAAGCTATATATAAGTATATGTGAAAATGTTCTAAATCATTATTGATCAGAGAAATGAAAATAAAAACAACTCTGAGATACTATCTCATACCTACCAGATTATCTCAAATGACTAAAGGACAAATTTACAAATGGAGAGAATTTGGGGGAAGGGGGGGAAGACACTAATACATTGTCAGTAGAATGTCAAACTGCTTCAATCATTTTAGAAATCTTAAATTATACTCAGATTTACAAAACTGTGTATACTTTTTGATCCACCAGTACTACTATTAGGTTAATTTCCTAAGGTGATCAAGGAAAAAGAAATTAAAAATTCTAAAATATTTATAGCTATTCTTTTTGTGGTGGTAAAGAACTGGAAACTGAAGAAATGTCCATCAAGTGGGGATTGGCTAAACAAAATGTGGCATATGATATATTATACCATAAGAAATGATAAACATGATGATAGCAAAAATACTTGGAAAAATGTATATGAAATGATGCAAAGTGAAGTGAGGAACCAGGAGAAAGCTATACACAGTAACAAAAATAACTTGTGACAATGTAATACAACCTAAAATATTATCCACTTGCTCTGAGGAATGGTAAGGGTTGGAGGGAGGGAAAAAATGATTTTTTTAAATATAGTTAATGTGAGAATTTTATTCTCTTGGATAAACATATTATAAATTATTATATATTATAACAAATTATATGTATTACTATCATCTTACATATTGTTATATGTAACATATACATATGTGTGTATATGTAAAAGCTAAAAAAAAAAACAAAAACCTAAGAAATATCAGCAAACAAACCTGAAAAATTGAATCTCTCATTGAAGAATTTTAAAACTTGTGGCATTTAGGGAAGGGATAAGCATTGGGAACAATGAGCTCTAACCTGAACCCCTCAAAGCATACTATATATGTATAATGGTTATGCAGATCACAAATATGATAGGATTTATTTCATGAATAAAACTAGCCAGTGTATATTCAAACATATAACCCTGTCTGTGCCTGATGGCAAGTTTTATTACTACCAGTCAATGGAAATTGTTTTTTTTCTAGATGACAACTTTGGAGGAAGAGTTTTACATTAGTGTTCTTCTCCTCAAGACCTTGTAACTCAGTTTCTTTACTAGAGGGGGGCAGAATATGAGGATCTAATTATATGTGTATATTCAGTTTAGTGATAAATTTTGTTTGTTTTGGCATAGGTCTTTTATCTTCTTCCCCATTCTCTTATCTGCAATCACTCTCCATAAAATGGTTCCCCTCAGGGTTGCCTTATCCTGAGTTCAAATCCATCTTCAAACATTCAATATGATTCTGGGCTCTTCACTTAAATTCTTTCACCTTTGGTTTCTTCCACAATAAAATGGGAATTATAATGGCATTTACCTCCTAGGTTTGAGGTCAGGATCAAATGGGATGATATTTGTAAAGGGTTTAGCACAATGCCTAGTACAGAGTAGTGCGTAATAAATGTTGTTTCCCTTCCTTCCTTAAAAAAAAAAAAACATGCCTCAGGGGCAACTGGGTTGCTCAGTGGATTGAGAGCCAGACTTAGAGATGGGAGGTCCTAGGTTCAAATCTGGCCTCAGACACTTCCCAGCTGTGTGACCCTGGGCAAGTCACTTGACCTCCATTGCCTATCCCTTACCACTCTTGTGCCTTGGAGCCATATTGGCTCCAAGACAGAAGGTAAGGGTTTTAAAAAAAAATGCCTCTCATTTGATTTGGCCATCCTTTACCCTTCATCTCTCCTTCTATTCTTGGCTTCACTCTTGAGAAAGGTATTGACATTAAATCCTCCCTTCCTTTTCTCTTCTCACTCACTTCTAAACTCCGTTGTTATCTAGCTTATTACATTATTATTCAACTGAAGCCATTTTTTCTAAGTACTAAGGATTTCATAATTGCCAGATTAAATGGACTTTTCTCAGCTTCATCCTCTTTTACATCTCATTCTCCTTTGACATTTCTGGCTGATTGACCCTAGTCAAGTCATTTATGCCCAATTGCCTATCCCTTTCTACTGTCTGTCTTGAAGTAATTCTTAGTATTAATTTCAAGACACAAGATAAGGGTTAAAAACAAAAAACCTCTTGTCAAATCACAGTCTCTGCAAAAAAGCATTTCCTGACCCCTAAATCGCCTTCCCTTCTAGTGTTTCCCCTCTGATATTGCCTCCCCTTTGCATTGCATATATCTTATATACATTTATTTTTATATTATTAAAATGTGAGTTTCTTGAAAGTAAACATTGATAGGTTTTTTTAGTTTGGTTTCATTTTGTTTTCCTTTCTTTGTATTATCAGCAATTACCACAATGAGGAACACAATGCTGATTAAAATCTATTAACTGAATGACAGCTTAATTGTGTTTTGTTTTTGTTTTTTGTTTTTTGTGTGTGTGTTTTTTTGTGTTTTGTTTTTTGAGTTCATCATTGAGTTTTTGAGCTTCATCTCAGACTCTTCAGTAATCTCTTCTGGTTTATCACTGGGTTGGATTTGCCTCAATCCAAGAGCAATTTCTTGATTATAATTTCAAACTGTCTCTTTACTAGCAACTCTTTTTTTGGTTTTTAAATTCTTCCTTTCCATCTTAGACTTAATATCCTGCCTTAGTTCCAAGGAAGAAGAGTGATAAGGACTAGGCAATGGGGGTTAAGTGACTTGCCCAGGGTCACACTGTTAGGAAGTGTCTATAGTCAAATCTGAATTTAGGAGCTCCTATCTCTGGGCCTGACTCTCAATCCCCTGAGCCACCCAGCTACCACTTCTAATGACAAACTGACTATTCTCTCCCTTAGATCCCAAAGGATCTTTCTCCTAAAATCCACAAACAGGAGCTTCTAAATTTAGGATCATTCGATCTATGACTAGATCTGGCATGGACATGGTACCCTCAGAAACTCAGGAAAACCATTATCAGGGAAATTCCTCTGCTCCCTTAGACCCAAGTGACTCCCAACCTAAAACACTGGACCTAGAGCATCACCCTGCTTTGATTGTCCCATTGAATTGAGATGGACAAAGAGACACACCTCATTCATTCATCCTACAGATAAAAAAAACCACCCCCTTGCCCTCAGTTAACCTTCCCCCAAACTCTTGCTCCAGAATCAGAACCTCACTGGTGAAAAGAATATAAAAACCCCAGAACTGAGGCATTCTGGGTGCAAACCCCCCAGGTTGCTCCACTCATGCTGTCTTGCTGGCCGAAAATCCAACATTATTAATAAATCTCTCTTTATTTTTACCCTAAGTTTCCGAGTCTTGCATTTTTGTGAAAGGAATCCTTCCCAAACCCCAGGGGTTCATGCTCTGAACCCCACAACAGTTCCACCTGAAGCTCCTTCCAAGGAGAGCTGGAACTAGGACTAGAAGATGAAAGCCCTGCCACAGGGTGACAATATGGGAAATACTTCCTCCCAGGTCTTTCAGTTTATCTAGTGTCTCCCAGTGTGATCACACACATTCCTCATTGCATTGACAGCTCTCTCCAAGTCCCTGGGGTTCCTCCCCAAGGTCCTAACACACAGAGGCACTGCAAAATGGACTCTGAATATGTGTATATTTACATTTACATAAAGAATATGTTAATAGCTTAAAGTATCTATGTGAGTATACATATATAATCATATATGTATACACCATAAACCATAAAGTGTTCTAAGTAAAACATGTCCACCCATTTGCTTTTTTTTGGGGGAGGGGGAAATGAAGTTTTATGATAATTAGCATATACATGTATTATATATTTGCATATGTTAATAGTTTAAAAGTACATTAAAGTTCTTGGGAAACCATACTTGGCACATATAAATTAAATGCACATTAACATATGGCATTTATATAGCCCTTTGATGTTGCCATGCTATACACATGTGACCTCATTTGAAACCCTAGGTCTAGAAAGTAAGAATAAAGTTAATGGATACAGGGGGGGTGATATGATAGCCAAACGCAAGCAGTATAAGCTAATGATGATGATACTGACAAAGGGAGGGAGAAATGCAAATATATCTAATTATACATGTAATATATCAAACCTGATATGTCTTCAAAACCCTACTATATCAATATACCTAACATTATTAATATATTTTATTCATATACTCTTTCCACATATTTAAGGTATAAGCCATTAAAACATGAATTGCATATGTATATTTATGCATGTATCTCTGTGTATATATAGATATGAGAGGGAGAGAGAGAGTAAGGAGAGAAAAAAGGAGGAAGAAGGAAAGAGAGAGAGAGAGAGAGAGAGAAAGAGAGGGAGAGAGAGAGGGTGGGGGGGAGAGAGAGAGAGAGAGAGAGAGAGAGAGAGAGAGAGAGAGAGAGAGAGAGAGAGAGAGAGAGAGAGAGAGAGAGAGAGAGAGGAAGGAGTGGCCCCTCTGGGCCATAAGCTGTCACAAACATAAACACACACACACACACATACTTTTAACTGATTTTGCCCTAGGCATTAGAATCCCTGCATTCCTAGCAAGTTTCAGCTTTTCTCCCTAGAGAATTATTTAGATATCTTTGTAAATGCTTTCTCTTTTACCAAGTTTATTGATAGCATCATCCTTTTCCTGCCACCTCTTGCCTTTTCAGTCAACCTTTCTCCCATTGTTCTGACTCTCCCACCCAAATACAAATTAACAATTACAAACCAGCTGCATCTAAATTGTTTGCAATAGTATTCTCAATAAGAGAGTATATTTAGAAAACACAAAAAAGCAAAAGGAAGGCATCCATTCCATAGGGAGAAAGCAATCTATGTAAAACATTTTTGTAGCATCATGGGACTGCTCCCTCTCCTCCCTAATTCCTTCTTCCAGCCCATTTCCAAATAGAAATTTTCACTCAGAAGGTTACACATAATTGAACTTTGGGAGCAATGTCTTTTTGAGATAGTGAAATACATCTTTTGACAAAATGCAGTCATTTTGTTAAATCATTAACATGCTAGTTAGATTGATGTACTTATTTTCACTCTCATTATGAAAATTAAAAAATGCCTCAGGACTTTTCTCCTGGTCACACAACAAACCAGAGATGGAAATGAGATGAAGAGCAGCACAGTGTACAAAGAGCACTGAGTTCCTAGAAAAATGTCCATTTTCAATTCTGAGCTCTGACATTTATTAGCCTGGGCATTTCTCTTAACCCCTCTGAGATCAGTGACAATAATCGTTATTTAGCCTACCTCGTAGGGTTTGATCACATTACAGATTTAGAAGTAGAAAGTTCATTGGAGGTCATCTAATCCAAATCCTTTATTAATTACAGATGAGAAAACTGAGGCTCTTAGACATTAAGTGATTAAATAACTTTTGTGAAGTTGCACAGGTAAATGGTATAAGTGGAATTTGAACCAAAGTCAATCCAGTAATCTTCCATTCTACTATACTGCTTGCTTTATAAACATGAAGACATGATATGGATATGAATATTTTCTGTTATTTTTATTATCCCTAACTTGGGCTTTTAATTAAACAAAATGGTTATTTAATTTACAAAGCTCCTTAGTGTTATAGATAGACCTACACCAGACCAGGTAATGCAGGGTTAACTTTTTTGGAGCAAAAGTGTGAGACCAAGGAGTGTGAGAAATAAGAGTTTCAGTCCTAGGCATGGGAGATAAGGGATGTGCATGGGACACCTCCAGCAAGGAGAATACAAATAAATACTAAGGAATTTTATAAGGTTCCTCATATAGCTACTGTATTAGACTAAACTGTTTTCAGAGCTCAAAAGATAGGTTGAGATAAGTAAACAAAATTAGATTTTGTTGGGGAGTATTGAATGGCAACAAGGCATTTCCCATTAACAGGGACCCCAAATAAGTAAACATTTCAAATACCCCAACCTCCGTTTCTAATACTGAGTATTTTGAAACTAGGTCCCGGAGCCCTCAAATGTCTAAACTTCTAGTACCTACTTCTTCCTCCAGTTCAATCAACTTGAAATTGATTCCACCCACTAAAGGGGCCTATCATGCCTGCCTACTCCTCTTTTCCTCTATTGATCTCCTTGGATCTGACCTATTTATTGGTCATGAGATTTATAGTACTTTGGAGTCGTTGTATTCTCTAACTAGAAACAGTTCCTTCTTGGCTTCTTCTGACCTCATACTCGCTCTGAGTCAACAACAACAACAACAAAAATGAATGTGAAATAAAAACAATCTTGCAAAAGGAGGTCCTGGGTTCAAATGTGGCCTCAGACACTTCCTAACAGTGTGACCTTGGGGGATGTCATTTGACCCTCATTGATAAGTCCTTACAACTCTTCTGTCTTGGAACCAATATGTAGTATTGATTCTAAGGCAGAAGGTAAGGGTTTAAAAAAAATGTATATGAGAGAGATAGAAGGGTGATATCTGAGGCAGTCTATGAAGTAGTAATTTCCTCTGATTATTGCACCAGTGTTCTTTCCATCCTATTACTCTGCTTCTAGAAATTACTTCAGAGAACAGTTCATCCTTTAAAAAAAAAAAGTAAGATCGCTTTCTATTTTTTGCTGCCTATTTGTGAAATGAATGGAAATTAATCAATCATAATCTCTATAATCATTAGCCTGACTCTGAAATTTAAATATATAATCATGCTAAAAATATTACTATTTTTTAAAGGAAGGACAACTCTTCATAATCCATAAGGAAACATTTTACTTCAACAGAAGGAACTATTTTTATACGCAGCCTTCTATAGCAAAATATCAGCTATGAGTCTTTATCCTATTAGTCTTTTAAAAAAAATATAAACACACAATAATATCCAAATATAGTGAAGGAAATGAAGTGAAAGACATAGTTTGGTCAGACTCAGGAGTCCTGTTTATCCCAAGCTACTCTGGCTGACATACACCTTAAAGACAAAGAAGAAATATAACACATACAGCATACATTATTAAATATTCAAGGAGAGATTAATTGGCCAATCCACCAGCAAAAGCTTCCTCTTTAAAACTGCAGAAGTAAGACACAGTTAGAGAGCCAATCCTTTTCAGATATTTTGCCAAATTCCATCAGTATGGTTAGATTGAACTATTGGCATGGTTCTCTTTAGCCCAAATACAATATTCCAATTCATCCACAGCCACAGAAAGGGAATCATATTAGGACTCAAATAATGAATTTGTATATGCACAGATTCAGAAACACATAAATACATATTATATATATGCATATATATGTTCAAGTATGTAATATTAAATGCAGAAAGGGAAAAATGATCCCTTCAACATATTACTTCTATGGCAGGGAACAAATAGCTTCTGACTATATAGCCAGTATCTAGCCAGCAGATGCCTAAAGATAAAGATATAGATATATAACCTGAGATCATCTATTGTGTTCTAACCCTTCCAGGGATGACCTATTCTATTTAAGATTGCCTTGTGCATATATATCCCTATATACACATATAAGGAACATTTGGTACCCAAAGAATAAGTCAAGAGTTTGTAACTGCTTCACAGAAGGTTCCCACAGAGGATTTGTCCTCCCCAGTGGTACACAGAATTCCTATCAACACTAAATGGGAATTGGGCACAACATGAGAAGGAACAGAAACTGCCTGATTAGTGATGTGATACCAGTTAAGGACCTTTAAAGTTGAGCATCTTAATCAAAGTTCCATTATTAAACTGTTCTTTTGGTGTATCACAGCCTGTTCTTCTGGATGGTTACCAAGGGAATACTTAGAAATCCACTTGTATTCAAAGAAAGTCAATTCTTACCAAGTCGTTTACCAAATCCATTAGCTAAGGACAAGGATAAGAAAGACACAGACAAATGAATCTCTCTTTATCTCTGTTTGTCTCTTTCTCTCCTCTCACAATTTTTGTCTCTGTAGTTATCCCAATCTTTCTCTCCATCTCCCCTCTCTCTCTCTCTCTGTCTCTCTCTGTCTCTCTCTTTCTTTGTCTTTCTCTTTCTTTGTCTCTTTCTGTCTCTATCTCTCTTTCTACATATCTCTCTCTTTCTATGTCTCTCTCTCTTTCTATATCTTTCTGTCTCTGTCACTTCTTTTTCTCTTTTTCTTTCCACTTTCACATTATCTCATCATCTATAACATCCCCTGACAATCCTCCTCCTGTTCCTGTAATAACACTGCAGTCTATGCATCTCAAACAGATTCTCTTTTGCCTTGATTGGCTCAGCAAGATTCTATTTATATTTACCGTTTTATTGCTTCTTCTTGTTTGCGGCGTTTTTCATTCTTTTCTTTCAAGTAAGCCAGGTTAGTTTCATTCCGTAAGCGATCATTTTCTCGAGCAATATCTGATGCATTCTGAATAACCAAGCCATCATAGGCTTTCATTCCCATATCCTCTATGTACTGGAGAAAAGCATCCAAAGTGTCCTCCTCTGAATTAGAACTCATCATCTTGCAGGAGATCATGTTAAAAAGGAAGAAACACTTTCCTGCAAGTAGAAAACACATTATACCTTCATCAGTAAGAAAATAGCTTGCAGTTTATTACAACTAAAATCTTGTCACTTTCCATTTGTAAAACTTTGGGTAAAACATATTTGGAAATTTTCCCTACAGGGAACCAAGGATTTGGATACCATGTTAACAGGTCTTTGCTTAAGTTACAGATGGCAAACACTACCCAATAAAATTATGTTTTGGGATTTGTTTTTTAGTTGGGGGGGCAGTTAGAACTAGAAGAGATCTTACAAATAATAAATTCTAACTCTCTCATTTTACAAATGAAGAATTTGTAATAAAGGTAATCAAGTCTGACTCTCTTGTTATACAAATAAAGAATTAAGGTCCCAAGAATTAAGTATTTTGTCCAAAGTAAAAGGATTAGAAGTTATGAAGTAGTAAGTGAAAGCCAACATTGAAATCAAGAACCTTTGACTATAATTCTAATGCTTTTTCTATTATATTTTTTTTCTGAAAGGCTATATCAAGGAAAATGGTATTCGAAAAAAGCAATTGTTGTAAATTCCATACTATTAAAAGATCAAGAATGCATCTTTCTTCTCACTCTAACATCTTTGAGGAGTGTACTTTGGGAAAAGGAGGCTATTTGCATGTTTGTTTTATTGGTACATTTAAAAAAATAAATGTTATGTTAAATACCAATGCATTTATCTTCCAACATGAAACAATGGTTTGAATAATTATTGTCATGGATGTCATCGCTCAAAACATCATCCTCATATGGTTGAGGTATGAAATCAGATCTGATTATTTTTTATTGTCAATCACCATAAAACTTTTTTCCTTTCAATCTCAATAAGAATATATAAATTGAAAATGAACTTTTTGTATTCTATTAAATTTCCAGTTGCCACAAAAATTCGTGGAACAAAAGTATACAAGCAGTTTTCCAACAAACCCAGAAAATTTAAATTACTAATGACATTTACCCAGAAATCATGGCTATGTATGACAGTCCTCTATTTTCTCCAGTAGCAACATCACAGGGAATAGTGTTTTTTATTCATAGGGAACTTTAATTCAAATATTACCACTTATCACCTCATCAAATCTTCTAAGATCACACACAATAGTGTCATTTTCATGATATAAAAGCTAGTTTAAAATGAAGATGTGAATTTAGTCACAAGTAAGTTGGAAAAAATATGAATCTCATTTCTTATGTCCTTCTTTTATGTAGTTATATGGGGATGGCTATAAAGCAAGCAAAATAACAAAATAGACTGATCCAGATTGGTGGGGGAGTGAAGCTTATATTGATGAAAATACATGACCTTAAACAAATGAGACTTTGCCTTTTCTTTATCTCCTAGAGGCTAAATTTTTTTCAGGTATAAAATGAATATATTTGATCATAGGGCTCATAAGGTCCCTTCCAGCTCTAGGTTCATGCTCCTATGATTTAATAAATCTCAGGTCAACTAAAATATTTAGTAAAACTTTAAATACTAACATATGGTATATGAATGTTGTTGTTCTACTGTTCATGCTAGTTGGCCTTGGATAGATGCTTCCAAAGACATTAGAAGCTATATTAAAGTTATGACAATTTATTGGCAATAAAATGTATTGAGAAGCATATGGTGAAAGGGCAAGAATGTATTAGGAGAACTCTACTAATTTTAGCTCTCTTGCTAATTTACTGAATAATCTTAGTCAAGCAACTTATTATTTTTTTCCGGACCTCAGTGTCCTCATTCTGTACAATAAGAAAGTTGCACTTTCTGTCTAGGGATCTCTGTTGCTCCAGATTTCCCTAATTTTGGAAATTTCATCATGATAGCCAGTTTAGAAAAGCTAAGGACAAAATCAGAGAGTCTGAAGAAAAAGTATTCCTCACACTGGTACATGTCATTTGCCCCTCTGCCATGGTTGTTATTCAACCTTTATAACCCAGAATGGTCTGGGGAATTGATTTCTAAGCCTGCTGAATATAGAAAATCAAGTTCTAAGTTTTCATTTTTGTAAACACAAAGTATTCCCTATCTCAACTCTTCTGAAAGAGAAAAAAAGGATCGGTAGCTTTTACATAGAACTTTAAGGTTTGAAAAGTGGGTTTACAAATTTCTGATTTTGTCCTTACAATACTAAAAAATAAGTGCTAAGTTTATTCCTATTTTCTGCAGATGAAGAAACTGAGACAAATCAAAGTTAATTGACTAGATCAGGGTCATATAGCTAATGAATAAATAAATAATAAAGTCTGAATCCAGATTTGGACTCAGGTCTTCCAGCTTCTACCTAGAATTCTATCCACTATTGCACTTATGTTCAATAGTCTGTGTCATTGTAGTCAATGGAAATATCCTAATTTAATCTGATAAGGAATTTTTGCTATGAATATATGTATTACTATAAAATTTTTAGACTGTACATAATACTCTTTCTTTATGGAGTCCAAGTTACATTCCAAAACAGATAATTTAGGCCTAGAGGGTAGTAAAGTTGTTTGTTGCCTAATGGGTTGTTGTTTTTTTTTTTGAGGGTTTTTTTTAGCAGTAATGATGTGCTAAATGGGATTGCCCTTTTAATTTCAATTATTATCTGATGTAATTTAATTGGGTTTTAATGTCTTGAAGTCAAACCAGAGGCAAGGTACTTATAGAAAATTATTACTACAAATGGAAGAACTTTTTGAAGGACAGAGTAGAAGGGGAAGCAATTTACCAAATATTTCCTTTATATTCAAATAATTCATAGAATACAAATTTAGCCATTATTTGAAATTCCCACTTGCAGTGGACTTTACCATGTACAAAATATGGATTTTAAAAGTAATACTTGGGTTATATAAACATTAATTTCCACTGTAATTATACAAAGCAAGACACTGTTTTGATGATTTCAGAGTTTCTTGCCTCAGGGAACAGATCACTTCCCTTCTCATTCTAGCATAAATATATTTCTAAATTGGATGAAGATATTTGGATGTTTGGGGATTTAATTTTAAAATATCTTTTCTTAAAACCCATGAAGCATCATCCACTCTGCAAAGTACAATGCAACAGCAACTAAATAGATTCATTGATTGACTGGATTAAAGCAATCATCTTCCTAAGAATTTCTTTTAATTGTATGGAACCTGTCAGCTTTACTGAGAAACAATTGGACATAATTTATCTATTTAAATAGTGGATACTACTCATTTAATTTTGGTTATTATTTTTTCTGGACCTGTGAATCCTTGGTGTGGGAGCTTCCTTGTGAAAAAGCCACGCCCCCCCCCAATCAATATCTCTATATACCATAGTCTTGGAGACTTGCCCATATTCCTGTATATAATAAGAGATTGAGACAGTTCCAGACTAACTTTAAACTTCTGACTCCTAAACTTTCCTTCTATTCACCAGGCCATGTTATGTCATCTCGATTTTCATTTATTGAGGTGAGAATAGACTATTATACATTATTCCTAGAAACCTAGATAACAGATTGACATCCAACATTAAGGGCATGAATTTATCTATTTGTAAATTAACTTCATGGAAAATATTTTAGTTTAAAAATTAAATCAAGAATCAGTTTGATTTAAGTTATATTTTCAGGGTCATGGTTCCTTCCCTCATTTCTTGGAAGGGAAATGTCTCAAAAAGTTGTCTTGATCTGTTCTTGTTCTCACTATCCATTTCCTCCTCAAAGCAATGTGATACAGATATCCCTTCCCTATCACTGGAGTTAGGAGCATGGAGCTCCCCTCCCCCTTGGAAAGGTGCTTTGGAAAATCAGTGTAAATTTTTTTAACTGTCACATTCTTTTCATAAACTTTTTTTTACTTCTTTTAAATTTAAAACATGAATTATGTATATTTCTGGTCTTAAAAGATAAATATGTTGATATTAAACAATACTGTCCATATATTTTATGGATTTCTGAGTTCCTAAACTTTCTCTGTGCCATCTGCTGACCTTTGCTTGTTTGTCTGTGGCTTCCAAAAAACTTCTTCCAAAATTCCCTCTTAATTTCTTATGCTGACATACAAAATATCAAAACCACAATAAGGAAAGTCACAGTGTGAAAGGGATACCTGTATATTTTCTTCACCATCTGTTTATTTAAGTCACTCTTTCACAGGTTAACGACATTCTCCTCTCCAAACCCATTATCATCAGTCCTTATTCTCTCTGACTTTGCTATTTTATTTTTTGATTCTCTAGGTCTTAACATTGTACTCGGTGAGTTCTTTTCTGACCATTCTCTCTCTCATTTGCAAGTTCCTTTCCCTTATTTTATTTACTAAATTCACATGCATACACACACTTGCAAACACATATACCAGCCTCTGTACTGAATCCTATTTTTTTCTATATTGACCTAATATTCCCACCTAATTCCCAGTCTTCCAACTTTATCTAACTATGCATTAGTTCTAATTCAATATATGTAGTCATGATCTCTTCTGTTAGTTCATTATCCAAATTTCTAACTACCTGCTATATGTCTCCATGAGAATTTTCCATTTTTACTTCAAACTCTATTTCAGACTTTATACAAAAATGTATTCATCTTCCATAACATGCTTCTCCTGACTTCTCTATTGATATCAGGGGTGTTCTCACCATCTTCCTAGTAATTTAGCCTCTATGTCTAATAGTAAGTTCTTTATTCCTTTCCTCCCTTATTATTTACTTCACTCTCCATCTCTAGCTATTCCTTAATTTCTGCCAATTCTATCTTTGTAATTTTTTTCTTTTCATTCTCATTACAATAGGTTAAATCCATTATTAATTATTATCAAGACTATTTTAGTTGGTTCCTCATAATTCCATCTGCTTCCTATATCTAACTCATCTTCCAGATTTATCTTTCTAATACATAACCTTTATTCAGACTCATAAAATGTGAGAGCTGGGAAAAAACTAGAAATCTTCAACCTCAATAATATACTCAATTCATAGCTAGAGAAACTGAGATCTCTGCCTGGCTTAAAATTTTCAGTTTGTCATATCTTTTAAATTGCCCAAACTAGTAAATTTATCATTTTGTATTCCTTATATATCTACCTTTTCCAAACATTTTATTCTGCTCTTCTTGTACTCTATACTCTAGACAAAGTAGACCACTCACTGTTCCTTAGTCTGATCTCATCCTTTCTTGTCTCTATGCTTTTCTCATGCCATCTCTTATGCCTAATATTAATCCTCCCCCAACTCCACTTGTCAGTGTTTTACTCACTCTCCAAATACCAGGCCACTTTCCCCATGCAAAATTTCCTAATTTATACATCTGGAAGCAACTATTCTCTTTTACAAACTTTCTTAAGACTAGTGTTGTAGTTTCTCATGCACTTATCATATCCATTTTTTACTCTGTACATTTTCCCTCTCTTGCCAAAGGGAACACATCCTAAGGGGGTGGATTATACATCATTTGTATCTCTATTTATTTTATTGCCCTGCACAGGGCCCTGTACATAGTATGGCTCCATAAATATTTGTGCAGTTGAATTGAAATCAATTTAATCTAGACTGGTCTGCTCATTGTACAAATGAGGAAACAGGGAATCATAAAACTGAAGTGGCTTTATTCATTCTGGACCTATAAATATCTTCAGTTTGCTGAGGATAGTATATTTCTACCTTGGATACATGACCCAACTGTTCTTAGTTCCTTCATATCTAATTTTTACACTTTAATATTTACAAACATTTTCTCCAATATCTCTTTGAAATAGATAGTGAACACGTTACTATCATCACTCTGCAAGTGAGAAAATTGAGGCTAAACGAAGCTATATGAAATTCCATTCATATAGCCTTTAAGTATCAGTGGCAAGACATAAAGAGGCTTACCTAATTGATTCTTAATGTCCTAACTATCTCTAAAATGGCATCATTCCACCTTCCTAAACCAAATTACATTGCATATGCAGGTAAGTTATAAAGAAACAAATTCATACCCGTAGTTGGGCATGGGATGGGGAATATATCATAACAAATATTAATTCCTATTATAATTACTGTCATTTAAATGAGAATTAGATGGACAATAATCACGGATCTAAGGCATTTAGGGGTGTGTGTGTGTGTGTGTCTTGAAATTATTTCTTTGTCCCCATAACCTCTTCCCAAATGGTGGAAAAATGCAGTATCTGTTTATATATGATAGATAAAAATGCACATTTCACCCTAAATTGATTTTGAGGATAAATAATTTTGCAATACTTTGTCTACTTTTTATAAAAGTGACCAGCAATCAAAATCCTCAAAACTTCTTTAAGGGATAAATAAGAAATCTTAATTCAAAAGGCAGCTGTGGTAATTCCAAAAATGCCCCCAGCTTTGGTATCATTGTTCAGTACCCACTTTATTAATTAGTAATCTGCTCAGTAGCATCAGACAGAAAAGAATGGATGGGTTAAAGGATGATATATTCCTTTTTTTTCCTCCTAATTTCTAAATAAATAAGAACTACTACCTTTTGTCTTAGAATCAATAATTAGTATTGATTCCAAAGCAGAAGACTGGTAAGGCATAGGCAATTGGGATTAAGTGACTTGCTCAGGCTCACTTAGCTGGGAGGTGTCTGAGGTCAAATTTGAACCCAGAACCTCCTATCTCCAGACCCAGCTCTCTATCTACAGAGCCAAGTAGCTGCCCGTATCTTTTCTTTCTTAATTAGAAGTTGTTGTACAGATATATTTCCTGATGATTTTCTTACTAATATATACTTCCACAGATTTTTTCCTCTTACTTTCACCCTTGGAAATGGCCTAGAAACTTCAGGAAACATACAAAAGCTTGTAAACAAATTACTTTCTAATGATCTGTGCACATTCAGCAACATTTGTCAGAGAAAATCCTCAATTAGAGAGGCCTAAATTATCATTCCAGTCCCAGAGTATCATTCCAGGGATCAACCCCTTCCCATGTATTTTGGCTCACACACCTCTACTTATTCAGTCCTTTCTTCCATAGTCATCAGGAAACAGTAGTCTGGAGAATCCCTTTGTCTGATTTTTGGATTAGTGTATTGACCTAATTTAGTGAAGGAATGAAAGTCACTTTTCTTATATCAGTTTAAGTGATTCTGGGAAATGAACAGATCATATTCGCTTTCCAGAGATACATCTCCTGCACTATATCCTCTGCAATACTTTACTGAAGATATTTTGTGTAACATCCTGATATTTGTAGTTCTTAGTGTTTTGGTTTGTTTAACTCTACAAAAGTAGGACATAAGACACAGGAATCCCAACTCAAGGGTATCTAGACTTCAAAGTCTAGACTTTACCTATTAATGAATAAATAACAACAATACTAGTAATAATTAACATTTTTATTGCTTAACTTCTTATGTGCCAGGCATTACCCTGAGCACTTTACAATTATCTTCTCATCTTTTTCTTCAAAGTCAATGTAAAATCACCACTGGATTTTCCTAAAACTGAAGACAATACTACTAGCTATATAAAATCCCATTTGTGTATTTGCAGTCATAAAATATCTATTGCATGTGGAATTCTTGAAAGATGCAAAATATAGGCAATTAGGTCTGAATAGAGTCCAAGAAACATAAATGTGTAGCTCCTTTTTTTATATCTTCCCCATGGATGCTTCCTCTTGCTAAACACAGAATGAATTCAACTGTGTGTGTCTTAGTGTTGATGATATCAAGTGGTCTGGGAGCATTTATTGTGAAATAAGTGTATGCAAAAAATGGTGTAGTTATCCACTTAGTTTTGTTATTATGTTAATTTCAGATGCAAATGTTTTGTGGTCATTGACATGGTGGAGAGCAGCTAATGTAGTATGCAGTGGTGCAGAGATTGGGCACCCCTGTGTAACAAGGTGCTTATGATTTTAGGAGTGGCTTTTGTTGATGAAGGGAGGAGTAAATCAAGGCCAGATAAATGCAAGTTGGAATTGGCATACTAATGCAAATATTTTCATTCTCCCACTTCATAAAACAATACAAATTTCTCAGGTTTCAATAATGCCACTTCTTGCAAATTTTCAGTTCTTCCAAAAAGACAGACTCAAATGAATAGGCACAAATACATGTAGGGGGAGAGGATTTCCAATTCATCTCATTGACCAAGAGACAACATTTTATTTTTATCAGCTATCATCAGCTGAGTAAAGCAGCCCACAGACTTATGAGTTCTAATTCCTTCTCTTTTCAAGGATCTTTCATCCAGCATTTCTGGAAAGGAGCTGTTCTCCATCTGTTGCTTATCATTTTCCAAAATATAAAAGTTGTAAAGACTCCATCAATCTGGGTATTTGCTACATATGCTGGCTGACACAGGTGGAAAATTCACTAGAAGATGTTTTATGTATATCTAAATCTCAGCCCCAATTTCTGCATCATGAGAAGCTTCTGGAAGATTACATTTAAAACACAGTTTCCCTTTCAAGATGTATAGGATAAACTACATGGAGGACAAGATCAAGTTTATTTGATGACTTAGTAAGGCTATTACACTTACATATTTAATAAGTAGAAAACATGCAATATGTTGAGTTGGATAAATCTTGATAATGATTTTATAAAGAAGTTTTATCTTTAGTTCATGCTTCATTTCTTCATTCCTCCCCATTACTTCAATAAAGTCTACATTTTCTTTTGTCAACAGGTAAGTTCTCAAAGTCTTTACCCTTTCTTTTCCTCCTGAGATTACAAAGAACATCTGCCTTGATTCAATGAGAGAAGTTGCTGGAATCTGCTCTTTTTGCTTTTTCCAATCAGTGAATTTTCTCTGAGGTAGAGAGCCCAATTTTACCCAGGAGTATTTCTGCAACTAACTGAACATTTCTCATGGCAGTTTGGTCACAGTTTTTGTTAATAGGGTAGAACAATACTTCCTGTTTTCTTCATGGATTAAAAGCTATTTGAGATAGCACATTTCAAATGAGATCATGTTCTTAAATGATCAGATGTTATATAAAAATGTGGAATACATAAATAGAAAGATGGTGTAAAACCAGGCAATGAATGTAAATGAAACCTCACCCTACAGGATGTCTGGATATCCTCCATATGGGCATGTTATGTGGAAAACTACCTCATAGAATAGTTATGATGGCATATAATTATAACATATCAACAACTTGAAATGTCATTTCCTTGTGTTTATGCTTAGACCTCAGGAAACTTCACAGTCATTTCATCATACTTGATGGCCTGAAAATGTAGCATTTCTCTGAAAAAATGGGAAAATGGGAAATAGTAAAATTAAAGTCCAAAATATCTGGCTGAAGTACTAAAAAGGTGTCCCTGCCTTTTTTTCTCTTTACACTGATAAGTTTTCTGCCTTACCTCCTTTCTCAAAATGATGAGGCACTGTAGTAACCAGGTTTCTCCTCCAACTCAAATGGGTATAGTGCTACCAGTTCATGATTCCACAGGTAACATAACAATTCACAACACATATATATGCAGACATATATATGTAATAAACTGCACAATGACCATAACATTTTTCTGAGCTTTGAGGCAAATGGTTCTAGATGCTTACAAGGGAAATTTGCAAAGTAACTACAGTCTTTTTTGCAAACTGCTGACTAGAGTTACAAGAGGAATGTAATTGGAATGGGATTTTATGCTTTATTTTGTTTAAAACCCTCAACTGACCTGCTATTTATTTTAGGTTAGTGATGGCTCCCAAACCAAACTTCATAACTTTTTCTATTTATTCCTTTGCGTATGTAAGTGCACTCATATGCATTTATAGATATATGAATAAATATTTTTTCTTCTTTCAATTGGATTTCTGAAGTGTCAATATCTTTCATAAAGTCATATTATTTGCTGAAAATTACAAGAAGTATGGCATTTTCTCCCCAAATAATATCATGTCAGTATAATGGTGAGTCAATAGCTCAAACTTTTATATAACTGCCCAGTAATTGGTACTTATTAATGTAAAGAATAAAGTGTAGAACAGTGAGACTACAAATAATTAAGATATGAGTTAATTTTGGCTCTATAACCTTATGTTTATTGCTCTGAACAATCCATATTTAAGCAATTTTATGGTGAATTAAATCCCTAAACTTAAGAATCATTAAGTCTGTCATATCAATAAGGGTAAAAGTGGATGTTTGCCAATTTCCAGAATGATCTTCCTCATTGATTGCTAAAATTTAAGAAAATAAATGCAATGTCAATGTCTAGAAAGCTAAAAAAAATCACCACTCAGAATTTGCAAATAAAATCAAAAAGTATTTTATAATATTATACAAAATTCTTTACAGAAATTGGCTATATATTCCTCAGGAATTCAGAATGTTGCTCTGAGAATTATAATAGGTGGGCACTTTAGCCAAGACAACATTAAAAAAAAGCTTCCACTAAAGTCATGGTGTTCCCAAGTGTAACAAATCCATCTGGATTTGAGATAGCAAACCTTAATTGTAATGAGATTTAAATAATCTTCTTGGTAGAAGATGGAATTTTAAAACTGTGTCAGGAACAGAGAGTTTATATTTTAATTCAGAAGGAAAGAGCAATTTCAGGTGCTATGTAAGTGCAGTAGTTTTTTTTCTTTCTTTTTTTTTTTTGAAACAGTGATATTGGGTTCTCACTGCTAATACAACAGCACTAAGAGACTTCTTTAAATATTTATAGTATGGAATAGCTGATAAGTAGCTAGCAGACACATTGTGAATACCAATTAATATATCAAAAAATATTAAACAATATTTTAAATAATTCAGTGCTGCTCTCCCCCCACCCTTTTACACAAATGAGACTCCAATTGCAAATGTGTCTGAGGTCAAGAAACTCTATGGAAAAAGATACCAAAAATAGTCCGTAGCATTTTATTACATTAAATGGCTTAGCAATATTTGATTTCTGCTCACTTCAAAAGACATGCAAACTTCAACATTAAGTATCCCTGGCTAAAATCCATGTCATTTTATAAGCAGATTAGTCAATCTAATGAGCACAGGGATCAATTAGCATGCTTAGAAAATGTGAAAAATGAGATACATACCAAAATTTAAGTCCCCAGGGACAGCTAAGTGCAATAATCAAAAGGTGACTTGTGTCTGTCAAAGCCCTTTCCCCCGTGCTTTATCTCAGTGCAGTCTGCAGGAGTATTCCAGCACCATAAGAAACAGACTTGTAGTTCAGCTCAGTTTTTTTTTTTCCTTCAATTAAAGTGCATCATATCTGGATGGTAAAAGTGTCCATACTATCAGATTCTTCATCACTAGAGATCAGTGTGTTATTGATCTTCTTCCTATCAGATAGAATAGCCTTTAAAGTTTTCCCGGTAAAATGCTGTGGCAGAAGACAGGTACTTGCTTCTTTAAAACAACACTCAGAGAAAAGAGGGCATAGCTAATGGATGGGTACACCCACACAGCCCACTGATTTGAAGTCCAGCAGAGAAGAAATTGGATGATTTTTACCCACTTTGCCACATAGATGATTACAATACCAAATGCAATCACCCGGGTTTGCTAAGGTGCCTCATTTGAATAGATTCTGCAGAGACAAAAATAAATGAAAACAAGGAATAAAAAACATCCTATCCAAATGGCTTCTCCCAGCCAAAAAGATGTTCTCTCTCATTGCCACTTAGATACAGAAGGTTTGAAGCAGTCTAGCTTGTGGCATGGTCCCTCCCCCGTGACAACCGGCAGCCTGCCTCTCTCTCTCTCTCTCTCTCTCTCTCTCTCTCTCTCTCTCTCTCTCTCTCTCTCTCTCCCCCTCCCTCCCTCTTCCTCCCTCCCACCACCCTCCCTCTCCCCCCTCTCTCCCCCTCTCTCTGCCTCTCTCTCTCTCTCTCTCTCTCTCTCTCTCTCTCTCTCTCTCTCTCTCTCTCTCTCTCTCTCTCTCCTTCCTCCCTCCCTCTCGCCCTCTCCCTATTTCCCTCTCCTCTCCTTTTCTCTTTCTCCAGCTGCCTTAGTCTGTGGATGCTACTGTTGATTAATCAGGGATTCTGAAACAAAGAGCCTACCTTCTGAAATAAGCAGTAATCTGTTTCTTCTCTGTTTCTGCAAACCGTCTGCATTCAAAAGCAAAGCTTCCAGCATCCTAGTACCTTGGACAGTTCCTGCTTACTAGGCCCATCAGAAAAGGGAAGAGAAGCAACTGAAGAAATGACAAGAGAACAGCAGGCAGCATCGTTCTACTTCAGAATCCAGTTCCCAGGGGCTCACATCCTCATTAAAAGCCTCCTATTTAGGCAACAGATTTTCTCTCTTTTATCTTGACTGCACTGAAGTCTGATTAGCAAATAATCCAGTGGAAAAAAATAAAGAAGAAAAAAAGAAGAAAAAGAAATAGTCTTCAAAACAACTATACCCCCAATCCAGTCTCTGTTGATAGGTAGGATATGAAACCAACAAAATAAATATGTGAGAATGTGTACGTTGTAACCTTTATTCCAAGCATAGCTCATGGAAATGAGCAGTCATTGAAAAGGAACATCTAGGTCTCAGTTTGATACCTCTTTTTGATATGTCTTTTACACTCACTCTCACTGTACAGCAGTGTAAGGCATACAATTACTGCTGACGTACATTGGACTGCTGCTTGGGGAAAGAGGGGAGGAGCTTTGTAACCTCATCAAAACAACCTTCGACCACCTGCTCCCATGGCAGAAGCACAGAACTATCCCACTTGGAGATGATCTACATAATATATGTGCAATCTTTTAAACAAAATGTAATTGAGTACTTTTAAGACTCAAATGGAAAATAATATAATTAAAGTAAGTATATCTTTAAACAACTCATAGAAATTTAAAAGTGTATTTCCTTAAGGATAGGCAATTTTGTTATTTCTATTCTCTGTCTCTTCCTCATTTTTAATTTTCTACTCTCTCCAAGGAGATGTGTGAATCACTTTACAAACTTTGAAGTAATATCTCAGTTATTATTACTATGACATATTATTACCTTGACATATGCCTAGTATTTAATTTAAGTGAGTTTCTTACAAATAAAAAAATCAACATACAAAGGGATTTGTTTTTTAGACTGTCCATGTATTTTATTTTATCAAGATTTGTTGAGGCCTTTTTGTTTTCAATACACAGTCATTTTTACATATACTGGCCCACTAAGCTCTTCTGTATAACAAAGAAAACAGTTAAGCAAAATCAGCTGACATAATGACTACATCTAACAGCATGTGCTTTGTTTTGTATAGTTCCTCTACTTTGTATTGACTAGAAAGAAGTTATATTAAAATGTGTATATGTACACACATATGTATTCTTGTGTGTATGTGTATGCATGTATCTTTCTTGCCTCTAGAGAAATGATATTGATACATACATATATGCACCATATATTTTGTGTATATATTCATGTATCTCTACATATGAGCAAATATATATACATATATTCTCTAGGACCAAGATTGATCATTTAATTTAATCAGTGTTGTTTTTTCATTGTTTCCATTGTTATTCCAATGACCTTTTCTTTGTCCTTATAATTTTTGACTTATGTTTAGCTTTTTGAATCTAATAACTACTCCCTGCCTCTAGTTAGGATATTCCAAGGCAACTAGATTATGCAGTGGATAACTATACTGGAAACTGAGAAAGAACATGAGTTCAAATTTGGCCTTATACACTTTCTAGTCTTAAAAAATAGGCCTGGGAAAGAAATTTAACCTCTGGCTGCCTATTTCCTCAATTAAAAAATTAGGATAATTATAGCATCTACTTCATATGGCTGTTGTGAGCTTAAAATGAAATATAATATTTATAACATACTTAACATAGTGGTTGGTACATAGACAGCGTTTTATTAATATTTGTTCCTTCCCTCCCTTCCCTTTGCAAGACATTATCTCCAATTAATTCTGTACATTTATTTAACATGTATATTTGTTTGTAGGTTGTTTTCTCATTAGAACATGAGCTCCTTAAGGGCAAGAATTATTTTCCTCTTTGTATAGAACATAGCACAGTACCTACCACATAATAAGTACTTTCAGATGTCTGCTGACTTGTCCTGGTTTTTCGTTCTTGATCCCTTCTTGTTCTATTCCTACATTTCTGAAGATTTCTCCTTGGTCTCCTTTGAATATGTGATCTATGTCTCAGACCTTTTTACATTTAAAGAGCCATTTCTCTTGTGAAAATTAAAATGTGGATATCTTGATGTACTCACAGTTCCTAGTGAGCTCCTATATGATTCTGCATATTGTACATATATTGTATGTATAATCTTATAAAATCAATTATACATACTTTGTAACAATTTCTAAAGAAAAAGAGCTTAAAAACCAGTAAGTATCTCTTATTCTCTGAATACTTATCCAAACCAAAGGTATCCTTTGGTAAGGAGCCTTGACTGAATATTATAGTATGCCCCAAATTCATAACTCCCTTTGTTTAAGAAAAAAAAAACAGAATGCAAAAAATTATATTTTATATGTTAACAGTCCAAGGAAAAATGCACAGATAAAATTTTTTTGACTTGATTGACTTGACTTTGTCAAAGTCATTTTCTCTTAGCCTCAAGTTCTTCAAATGTAATATAGAGATGATAATATCAGCTTCACAAGGTCATCAAGAAGATCAAAGGAAATTATATGTGTGTATGTATATAGGAAGAACCTGAGATGGAAAAAAAAAAAGACCGATATGGATTAGAGATGTTCCAGAATGAGGCAACATTAGACCCTGAGTAAAGTTACAGGCAAGACTGAAGATGAACCATATTGTTTGAAGTCTAGAAAGTTGGAAGTACAATATGGAGGACAATTTCATTGATTTCAAGGAATTTTCACTTAGTGAAACTTCCTCTACCAATGATTGAAAATTAGATTAGGTGAGAAGTTAAGGGACCTTCTATTTATTATTCTCCATTTATCTTATATATAGTTTATTGTAATTTGGTTAGTCCTTTTCTTTTCTTTTTTTTTTTGGCATGATACTTTATATCCTTCATTAGATTGTAAATTCCTTGAAAACCAGAAACTATATTTTCCCTTTCTTTGTATTCCTGACCCTTAGCATAATGGTTGACACAAATTAGGTACTTTTAATAAATGTTTATTGATTGGCTGATTAAGTGAATCTGGGTCTTCTTGATTTTCCCCCACTTTGTGAACAGAAGTTCCCTGTCACTTGGACTAATCTCACTTTCTACTCTAACTCCCAAATACATATATATATATATATATATATATATATATATATATATATATATATATACGTACATGCACGCATACATACATACAGAGAGACACACATTTTTTACGTTAAATCCAGTTCTCTATCTACATTGCCATTTTTTTCCATTTTAAATTGTTATACAATAATTTATTTTTTCTAACATTATCTACCCACTGTCTCCTCTGCTGCCTATAAACATGCCCAGATGTCTTCTATATCTTACAAACATACATTTTACCCTGTCATCTATCCCCTCTATCACCAAACTATTCTGCCTCTTATGGCATTCCTAATCTTCTCCTTGGAAGACAGATTCCAATCTAGGACCAAGCCAAGATGATATCTCTTAGCCACCTATAAGCCATGTCACTCTACTCTATCTCCCAAATCCAAGCATATTCACTGGGTGTCTTCCATGCTTATAATTTTCTCCTTCATCTCTGCTTCCCCTCCTTTCTGGCTTTCTTCAAATTCCAGATAAAATGCCAGATTCTACAAGAAGTTCTTCCTAATCCCCTTTATTTAGGTATTCCCTTTCTTCTACTTATTCAATTCAATTTATTCTCTATATATGTTTATACATAAATGATTTCCTATTATCTACCCCATTAAACTGTGAGCTCTTTGAAGGCAGGGGAATTTAGCAAAGTTCCTGATAGATAGCTGTATTCAATAAGGTAATTTATCACTTGACTGATCCTCTTTATATCTCTCTTTCTCTCTGTCTCTCTTCATCTTTCTCTATGTCTCTGTCTGTCTCTGCCTGTCCTTTTGTTTTTCTCTTCCCATTTTGTGTATGCCTCTTTGTCTTCTCTCTCCATTCCATGTGTATATATAAAAACACACAAGATATATACATAATCATACATGCTACATATATATACACATGCTTATGTATATATGTATATGTATATACACATACAAGTATATGTATAATATACATATACTTTGCAGAGCTATCATTTTTTATGTAAACCTCAATCCCCTTTTATACTATGGGGGTTAATCTATAAGTGAAAAGAATGAAATTGATGTGAGAAAAAAGAGTAGAGAGAGAAGACAGGGCTTGGTAACTTCCAGAAGGGTCATCTTTGGTGCAGCTAACACATCTCAATACATAATTTCCTATAACTCTTAGGTCTGAAGTGTGCCATGTCAACATATTAATTTGGAACTAGACTAGATATATGGGAAGATTGGCATGCAGCTACATAGTAGATATTGTGTTATGTATTATTTATTATTTCTTTTGATTTTCCTAGGCAAGAAGAGAAAAATAGTATATATATTATCCAAGTATACCTATCTTCTCCAGGAAGTCACTATTATTTCAAGATCACATAAGTGGAACTTAGGAAAATAGAACCAATTAAATTATGAATTGTATTTCTAGTTGGTAAGGGTAAATTTTGATTGATTATTTTGCATTAATCATGCCCTTTATACTATGAAGATGAACCCTGGAGAAAATAAATTAATCATTTGAATCCCCTTACTAAGTTCTCAAATGCCAGGAAAAATTGCAAACAATCAAAAACAATGTGAATGAATGTCTCAAATCACCCATTAGAAGGCTGCTTAGTCTTGACTTATGCTGGAGAAAACATACCACCATAAATAATTCATAGCCAGGAGAGTTGCATTCAGTTGAATCTATATTGTATTCTCGCTGAAGACACTTTCCATGATAGTCTTAAATAATTTTTTTGGTTAAATCTTAGATGAACTGCTCATGTCTCATTTTTATACAATTCCAAGCTTGAGCCACCAGACTGAATGGAGTCAGATCTGGCCCAGACTATACCTCAGAATCACCAAACTATCAAAAATAAAAAAAAATATCTCAATATTGTTGGGAAAACTCTAAGAAGATAGACACTAATACATTGCCAATAGATCTATGAAATAGTTTGATATTTCTGGAATTTATTTAGCATCATACAAGAAAGTAAATAAATTTCTCATGACCTTTGGCCCAATGATGCTTCTACTAGATGTGTACCATTAAGAGATAAAAGACAAAAAGATAGATCCCATAGATCTGAAAAGTTTGTAGAAGCACTTAGAGTGATAACTACAAGTCAGCATTAAAATGAGTATCCAATGATTGGGAACTAGCTAGACAAATTTGAATCTATTAATGTAATAAAAGATTATTGTACAGGGGGCAGCTGTGTGACCCTGGGCAAGTCACTTGACCCCCATTGCCTAGCCCTTACCACTCTTCTGCCTTGGAGCCAATACACAGTATTGACTCTAAGATGGAAGGTAAGGGTTAAAAAAAAAAGATTATTGTACAAAATAATAAATAGAAACAATTCAGAAACTCACAAGAAGACTTGTATTAATTGATGTAGAATTAGGTAAGTAGAACCAGAAGAATAATATGTAAAATTAAAATAACATAATTAAACATGATAGTAAAAGGTAGCTCAGATTAAATGTAATGACTAATATTGATTCCATATCACAAAGAAAAATACCTTATGCCCCCTCCTCACTGCCAAAGAGTGGGGAGGGTGAGACTAAAGAAGCTAATACATTGACATATAATTTGATAAATTGTTTGATTTTGAATACCTGAATTTCTTTGTTACAAGAATGGGTTCTATAGAACCCATTAGGATGTTGGAAAACTACTATGACATTAAAAGCAAAAGTCATCAAGAAAAAAATGATATAAGAAAGAACTCAAAAATTAGATCTTGACTCTTAAAACTTGTCATCTGTCTCATAAACTATGTGGTATAAATGAGGTTGTCACTGAAAGTTTTAAAAAGGTACAAGATAGTGAATGGAGCCAGAATACGAAGATGATGAAATACTGGAATTGTTCTGTATTCTATAAATCATCCAGACTTGGGGAAGTGCCTTTTATGTAAAAGTGATACTTTGTGAGTGATAAGAATGAGGGAAATGTGAATAAAGCAAGGAAGGAAAATGAGCCATGTCTGCCCCCTTACATGTTAGAGAGCTAGGTGAAAACAGACTAAGAGGTACTCTGTGAAGATATATTTAAAGTTGCAAAGCAGTTCTCCTTTCCCATGATTGGTAGCCTTTCTAATATTCTCTCCGCATTTATCTTTAGGGAGGCAACACCCCAGCTATAATGAAATTATACCACTAGGGAAAGAGCTAATCTCCTTCCCATCCAATCAGGATTTCTGAGTATTCTGGTAATGGCATGAAATGAAAGTCTTAGCAAAATAAAGGCCATATGCTCCTCCCCATGATTTGTGCTTCTTACTGCCATGGAAGTCAACAGGAGTCACACACACTGCTTAAGGATAGCATGCAATCATTAGAATTCGCCAGGACCCTGAACCCTGAGTAAGTGAGGGGGAAGCTGTGATTTATAGTCTAATAATACAAACAGCTACATTCACATAATGCTAAGGGAGCAAACTGGCAGGGAATGAAGTATCCCCATGCCAGGAAATGTATGAAGGGATGCAGGCCCTCCCTCCTTGTTGCATCTGCCAGACAGTCATTCTGTAAAGGTTTCAAGAGATTGTTTTAACATGGCTCCACCAATGTGCGATCTCAGTGTTCAATAGCCTTTAGGCGTGACCCTTCAAATACTACTGTAGAAAGACATTGATGAAGTGGTCATTGCTCTGATTTGCAGGGAGGGAGAAAGGACAAAAAAAAAACTGGTGATGTCTGAAATCACGAGACTGCTGTTTCCTGAAATAGGAACTTCATAGGCATCCACCCTCTTGAGGGTAAAGCTGCCTTTTTAACCAATAGTTTTCTGCTTCGAAGGAAACAAAAGAACAGAGGAAAGACTAAGATTTGGCGTAAGAATTTCAGGATTGAATCTAGTCATTGCTATTTCCTACTTGTGTGACTTTGGGTAAATCACTTACCCTCTTCTGGGCCTCAGTTTCCTCCTTTGGAAAAAATGAATTCTTTGGACTATGGTCTCTAAAGTTACTTCCTGCTCCAAGGCTCCTATGAGAAACCTTTGAATCCAGTAGTGTTCATTGGTTTTGAGAGCAGATGGGTGGGGTCATCAACATAGAATTGTTTGCATTAGAAGTAAATCTAGTAAGGGATTTGATGATATCAAGGCAAAGCCTAAAATGGGGGGGGGGGGGGGGGGAGGG
This sequence comes from Monodelphis domestica, assembly GCF_027887165.1. NCBI lineage: Eukaryota > Metazoa > Chordata > Mammalia > Didelphimorphia > Didelphidae > Monodelphis > Monodelphis domestica. The sequence continues at coordinate 63,264,564 of NC_077234.1, forward strand.
GGAGTGGCAGGCAGAGGAATAGTGAGCAAGTAGAGTGAAGATTGCTGGAAAATGTGGAGGAACAAAACAAGTCTTCCTTAGGCTAAGACTCCAAGAGGCAGCCCCTCTTGCACTTTTGGTGCAGCCTAGACATTCTCCACCTAAGTCCCATGTTTGGTCTGAAAGTGAGCCAGAGTTTGCCTATTCCCTTGCCTTCTGTGGCACAAAAATCTGCAGCTTGTCGGTGCTGAATGGGGCCATTGTCATCTTATTTAAACTCACACGGAGTTAATAAGTATTTGAGAACCCCCGGCAGCTAATTAGTGGGAACCGTGGAAGAAACAAATGAAAGCTGCAACCTAGATTCTGCTCCTCTCCCTTCTGTTTGGTTAAGCCCAAAGGCAAGCCTTTGAGGAGATTTTTAAGCAGGAAAAAAGATGGGGGAAGGGAGTGGAGGGAGTGAATTCATCAATGAAGTAGAGAAAAGGGAAGCACAAGGACATGCCTGGTGGCAAAGGGCAGGATAGTGAATTCCAGTCTGAAAGTATGTGGATACACCATCAGCAGAAATACAAGTAGGGCTGGAGAAATCTTCCTTTGAAGGGGTTATATCTCCCTTGCTTTGGAACACACGTCTATTGGCATGGCAGTCCATGGCAAAGTCAATTACATATTCCATCCAGGGATTCTATTTTAACTCTTTCAGGAAGCAAGGCATTGGATTATAGCTGCATCAGAAGAACAAGAGTTAGATGTCTGTGTCCAGACAAGGAATTGCCCAATAATCCTTGTAGAGTGATTTAAGCATTGCTGAGAGGGGCAGGCCTTAGTAACATACTTGAGGTGGTTGGCTCATGTTGGGGGACCTGTGATCTCTTCCTCCCTCCAAATGGTCTATTACCCCCACTTGCTTGCTCTTCCTTCTTTTAAAAGCACAGTGCCTTATTCCCCTATCATAATCTGTACTTAGGGAGGGATCTGATTAATGTTAATCATTTGTTGCTTAGTATGAATTTGAGCCAAAGTACTATCTCCTGGTAGAATGAAAAGAACAGAGGCAAGGAAATGAAGAAATCTGAGTCCAGAGCTACCAAGAAATCACTGGTCATGTCGAAAGCAAATTCTCTCCCCATTGTATAGCCTTTTTTTAATGTTATTTCTTACTACTGACTTAGAGGTCAAATACCACTGAGTAAATTCAGGTATAGATAAGCCTTCAGAGGAAGGAAGTTAAAGAACTAAGGAACCAAGAAGACAGGAAACTGATTCCACAGGCACTGTCCCCTGGGTGGCCCAGGCAAATTAAGAAACTATAATTGATTCCTGAGATGAGACATTTGAGAGTTAGTGAGTGGAAAAAAGAACTTATAAGGTCAGACCAGGGGCCAGTCTGGGTCTTCTGGTGGGAGCATGGAGAGAAGCAGGAACCCTTATCCAAGTTTAGCTACAGGCCCATCATGGCGGCCAATAGATTAGAAAGTTAAGTATCTCTCTACTTCTTTTCTACCTTTCCCTCTCTTTACTACTACTACTGCTACTATTTTGATTTAATGAAGTTATGAAGCTGCTATCAGCCTCATAGTTTTAATTATTATAATCAATGTTTAAAGAACTATGTAGGATATTAAAAGGTACAGGTATAAACTTCACTGGCCTCAGTTTATAAATGTAGAAAATGAAGGTGATGGATTTATAAGAAACAGTTTGTGTAAGCCCCAAATTATCATTCAAAACATAAACATATAAAGTATAAATTATTAATAAATATGTAATCCCCAACCTTTACATTTCAGGATTCTATCATGAGATAAGCTAAATCAATCACTGAAAATATTAAAACAGTTATATAAATGTAAGTTTTCATTATTATTATGATTGTTACTGTTATTACACCTTGCCTCCTCCTTTCATTCACTTCTCTGACATCAATCCTAGAAGTCATTCAGGATATTTGATGATGGAAATAGCTACCATCACCTTCAGTCCTTGATTTCTCCTTTTATATCCTCCAGAAGAAACTTGACTACTCATATAACTTGGATGAGATGAGTCATTGACTCCATTTCTTCAAATGTTATAGCCATCCAGCATGTCTTATCCTTTACCCTGATATTATCTCATAATGTCCTTCTGAGCAACTGGGTGCTTCAGTGGATTGAGAGCCAGGCCTAGAGATGGGAGGTCCTAGGTTCAAATTTGGCCTCAGACACTTCCCAGTTGTGTGACCCTGGGTAAGTCACTTGACCCCCATTACCTAGCCCTTATCACTCTTCTGCCTTGGAGCAAATACATAGTATTGACTCTAAGATGGAAGGTAAGGGTTTAAAAAAAATTTTTTTTTTAAATAATGCCCTTCTGAACTTATCATCTCCCCTGATTCAATGTGCTAAAACTGTCATCTTACCTACTATTATTATCAACTGACCCTGGGCTTCACTATTCAGCCTATGGTTGTGCAACTGGAATTTCTGGAACTTTCCACCATTTCTGCTAATGAACTTTCTTTTATGTTCTGTCTTCTTCAATTAGTAAATGAATTCCTTAAGAGTGTAGACCTTCTGGATTCTCCTTTATGTCTCTTTAACACATAGAAGAGCTTAATGTGGTAAGGCTTAATAGAATTTTTCTCCCATTTATTTTCCCAGGATGACATGCATTTTGAACCATACCTCTAATATCAAAATGAATGACATATCCTATTATAGAAGTTTCAGATATCACCAAGTAGGAAGGGATGGAAGTGTTTGTAAGAAAGAGTTTCTGAAGTCACTTTATGGTAGGGTCCGACATCCCCTGATCCAGTATCCTCTGATTCAGTTACCCATGGGGAAAAATTTCAGAAGATGGAAAATTCCAAAAACTAAAAAAAATCAGCAGTTCATATATTTCAAGCCATTTACCAAACAAGTACAAACTCTAAAAATGTGAAGTCAACCAATCCAGGTCAGTCCAAACTCATCTCCCTTTTGGGGAGAGGGAGAGGGAGAGAGAGAGAAAGAGAGAGAGAAAGAGAGGGAGAGAGAGAGAGAGAGAGAGAAAGAGAGAGAGAGAGAGAGAGGTTGGGAGAAGGGGAGGGAAAGAGAGACAGACACAGACTCAGAGAGAGACAGAGAGAAAAGGGAGAGGGAGAAAGTTAGTTATTATTGTCTGTCCTTCATTTTAAAAGAGGACCAACATTGTATCATTATGGTAATATCTTTTGACTCATTTAAGTGAGCAGAGTTGCAATAAGCCTCATCATCATTCGCTCTTCCAGAGTCACCGAAGTCTAATGGCAAGACAAGTCAAGACCAACTAGTGATGGCTCAGAATGCCGTGGATGACCTTGACTTCTTCTTATATTTAAGCAAGTTCTAAGTGCTCCACAGCACCTGCTTCAGGCACCTTCCTGGCTATTGAATCATTATTCTCATGTACCCCTTCAGTGGGGGATAGTCTTCATGTGGCCAGGGTAAACGCCCAAGCAAATAACCAATGGGTCTGAAGCCTGTTAGTTACCCACAATCTGGTTTAGCCTGCCTGCCAATACAGGTAACTAGGTTGTGGCCACTGCGCTACCACATGCTACCATCTCTTCTAGTCTCAGGTGAGAACTTGGTGGCAGGTGGACACCTGAAGAAAGCAGTCCTGAAAAAGAGCTGAGCAAATCTTGACACTAGAAGTTCTAGTCTTTTCTGAGAAACCTCATACACTCCAGGGAGGAGATACAAATTATGATATAATTGGGACTGAAATGACTGTAGGTTACCAGAGTAAGGAGTTGAGGTAATTACAAGACAAAAACTTGACTTTTAGGTAAGTTTCTTTGGAATACAGGTGAAGGTCCAAGTTACAATAAGGAGTTTAGACCCACAGTGTAGGAGAATATTAAACCCAGGACAGTTTAATTAAGTTTTAAAAATAAAATTAAAATTAATTGACAATTTTACACTCTGCAAAGAAGAGAGTTGTATTGTCTTATGTGTCCTCTAGGGACAAGCTTGATCATTGCAGTTGCATAGTTTTCAGGGTTTTTTGTTTTTTATTTTTTGATTTTGTATTTTCATTTACATCACAATCATTGCATATATTGTGTCAACTTGAAAATAAGGAGGACTACAAAGTAGCAACAAGGGTCTTTAATCAGGCAGAAGGGTCACTGCCCAACACAGAAGGCTCTCTCTAAGGCAGAAAGCTAGTTTAAATAAACTTCAAAAGGGAAGAGTGATCAGAGGGGACAGCTGCAGGAAGGACCAACTAATATTTGGTAAAATGTGATTAAGTGGCAAATGGGAGGAGTGACTGGAAGGAGTGATGGGATTAAAGCTATCAAAGTCTAATCAAATCCCAGTCTCAAGGAATGGTAAATTTCTGAAGATATCTCAAAACTTGCTGCAACCATGAGGTTAATGGGATGAAATTGGCCCCTTCTGATAACAGAATTTAAAATTGTTTTCCTGATTCTGTTTTCAGTTTGCATCAGTTCATGTAAGTCTTCTAACATTGTCCTGTATTCTTTATTTCAATCAGTGAGCATTTATTAGGCATTAACTATGTGTTGGCATTGCCCTAATAATTTGGAGAAAAAATAAAGACAAAAATACAATTCCTAGGACAAGGAGTTCACATTCTAGTTGGGGCAATAGCCAACAAATAACTATGTGCATTCAAGTTATGCAGCAAGAAAGTATCCCAAAAGTCTGAGTACAGTGTTAAGCTTCTTGTTGAGTTGCTTTTGGCTTATCTAACTTTTCATGATTCTACTAGGAAATTTCTTGGCAATGATACTGGAATGATCTGCTTATTTTCTTCTCTAGCTTATTTTATAGATGAGGAAACTGAGGCAAACATGGTTCAGTGACTTGGCCAAGGTCACACAGCTATTAAGTGTCTAAGCCCAAATTTGAACTTAGAAAGATGAGTCTTTCTGACTCTCAGGCCAGCAATCTGTCCAATTTGACACCTACTTATCAGTACTTTTAAACAAGTACTTTAAACAGTACTTTTTAACAAAAAACTTTTAAGACAGAGATAAGTTTTTTTAAAAAATTTTTTAGTAAATCACTAGTATTTTTAACCAAGATTTTTGAAGCTCCCTATACACAGTGCAAAGGAAAGAAGATCTTAGAGTAAAGGAACTGGGGATCCAGAAATGCTTCTTACAGAAGAAGGGATTTGAACTGAATCATGAAGAAAGCTTAGAGGTAGATATCACGAAGAAAAGTATTCCAAACTTTGAGGATAACCAGTGAAAAGGCACAAAGTTGGGAAATAAGTGTTTTGGGTGAGGAACAGTAAGATCAGTGCCACTGAATTATAAAGTATTTGAAGAAGAAGAAATATAAGATAGCTAGAAACAGAAGCACAATATTCACTTCTTGCTAGAAGGTGTGAAGATCAGATTTGGCTCTCCCCTGATTGTAACAATGAAGGTATTTAGGTCTTCCCTGATTGTGAAGATTTAAATTGGAACCTGTCTATTTTTAGATTTTAATCCCCATACGTGTAAATACCCTACTTAAAAGTTAAGTATGGAAACCTGCCTATTTTTTAGATTCAATTACAAATGTGCAAACATGGTACTTAAAAGTTAAGTATGAAGAGCTGCCCATTTAGATCTAATCACCAAAAGTGCAAATATCCCCCTTAATTAAGAAGTGGGAGGTCTGTGACCCACATTTGTGATAGTGGGTAATGAACCAGAATCGACTAACTGCCTTCTGGACAGTCCTAGAGCAGAGCATCAGCTGTGATTGGTAGATGTAGAATTAGGTGAAGTGAGGCAAGAGGAAATGCCTTTAAAAGAGAGAGTGCTAGACAGAGTTGGGAATTCTTGGAGAAGAGTTCAACTTGGAATTCTACTTCTGCTGTAGTTAAATTCTTCATGCTTTCGAGTTGAGGCTGGTGAAGAGGAGTGTTAGATTTAAAATTAGTTGAGGTCTTAAACTGTAGTGAGTTAAAATGGTGGAAGATATAAATTGTGATAGATATAAGATAGGGTGAGTAAATTTGACCCCAGAAAATATGTTTCACTACAGTGTCTTGGTTTTTAAATCAAATATAAGGTGGTCGCCAGGGAAATATTCCCAATTATTCAAATACCCAAGTCAACTGGGTTTTATAGAGATTTTAATTAATAATACAATGAGTAATCAAAGAAAGAGAGAGAGAGTAAGAAAGGAGTAAGTATGAAGGTCCTCAAGCCAATATGGCCTAGACCTGAGTCTTAAGAGAGAAATCAGTCAGTTTTTTAACACTCACCACAAGATCTGTCTAAGCAAGGATTCTAGTGACACTAGGCCAGCATCATCTCAGCTGCTTTCACCAGCTCCCTCCTCAATCTGAATGTTTCAGAATGACTCCTTCAATCTGAATATTTCAGAATGACCTCCAGCTCTTCTCTGAGCTGTTATTTTGAAGGGCAAAATCTCCTATGTCACCTCCCCTAAGTTCTTCCATCTACCAATCACTGTAGATGTTTTCCAAAAGACAGCCCATTTTGAATTCACAGCTGAGTAGATTAATCTCTTTAGTAAGTCAGAAAAAAAAATGCTGCTATGTTGACTAATTTCATTAAGAGAAAACCTCTGAGTAAGTTTTCACCTTTTAGGTCTAAGTAGTTTACAAGTTGCCCCACCTTTATAGGCACTTAGCATCCCATTGTATCAATTCCAAAAATAGGCATGGCTCAAAGAACTCCTTTCCTTTATAAGTATGGTTTTCAAGTACTTTCATTGTTTAGTAAGGAGTTTTCTCCCCTAAAGCAGTCCCAAATAGGGATGAAAGAGTAAAGGAAAGGACAATTGTTTAGTGCTTAATATATACCAGTTACTATGCTAAGAACTAGGGATGGATGCAAAAATTTTTGAAGATGATAAATGGTAGAACAGACAGCTAACATACTGAATGAATGACAATGTCAGAATCCAAAAACATCTTGACAGACAAGAACACTAGGCTGAATCTAATAAAATGCAGTTCAGTTAGTAAAAATGTTCTCTTGTTCTTGGGTTCAAGAAATTGGCTTCAGAAGTCCAAAACAGGGGAGGTATAATAGGTGTGTTTTGACAAAAGTTTGCCAGGAAATGTTCTACTGGACTATAAGTTTAATATGTGTCAATTGCATCATATATATATATATATATATATATATATTTCTATATATATATATATATATATATAGAAATATATATATATATATTAAGGTATAAAATTAGGATTGTTGACTGAATATATTATATTAGTGGTTGCCAGGTATTAAAATTCAATCCCAATAAAATACTCAAGTCAGTGTGGGATTTTTATTGTGGTTTAATTAAAATGGAAGAAATTAAGAAGAAGAAAGAGAGATGAAAGGGAATTGGATTGCTCTGGCAAGCCATATAGGAGTTCAGAGGCCTAGGCCAAGGGGCCTTCTCAATCTAGCTTGGCTTCCAGCCACCAGGCCTCCTCCAAGATGAGGGGCCTCCTAGGAGTCTAGCATTTTAGGAGGTAAAGGAAAAAGGAAAAAACAGCCTAAACTACTCACCAAGCATGCTAAGAATGCTTCCACAAGCTCCCAATGCTGAAAGAACCCAACGTCTCCGTGGGAGAGAGCGAGAGTGGAAGTGACGCGAAATATATAGATCATTCTTTACATCACTTCCTACGTCTCACATGTATGAATGGCAGCTTAAGCTTAATTTAGGACAGCCCAGGGGGTCTGTCAGTTTTTTCTTATTTGTCAGTTGCTAGCACATGTCAGTCATAGGCCATCCTCCTCAACATTTAATCCTTAAGTAGGGGTGTAGACATTCCAGGTTGCTAGAATTCTAAGACTAAGCAAAATGGAGAAAATCTAAAATACCATATATATATATGCATATGCAACACACACACACATTATATATACCTAACTGGTGCAATGGATATGCTGTTAGGTCTGCAGTCAGGAAGACCTCTCTTCATCAGTTTAATCTGGCTTTAGACATTTACTAGCTGTGTGACCCTGGACAAATCACTTGATCCTGTTTGCCTCAGTTTCCTCATCTCTGAAAAGAACCCTTCCAATATTTTTGCCAAGGAAACTTCAAATGGGTTCATGGAGAGTCAGAGACAACTGAAAAATGAGTAGACAACCTTTCTCCTCTCTCTGTCTCTCTGTCTCAATCTCTCTGTCTCTCTCTCTATATATATATATATATATAAAACATATATACATATATGCATATATATACATATACATGTATATGGATGTCTATGTGCACATGTGTATATATACATGTTTGTGTATATGTAATATATAACCTGGATTTAAAAAGACATGTTTTCCAGGAATGAGGCGATCTCCCTGTTCTCTGCCCTGGTCACATCACACCCAGAGTAAGGCTTCAGTTCAGACATCACATTTTTAAGAGGTTGAAGGACAGAATGGGGAGGAAAAAGAGGGGGAAATTATTTATTAAGCACCTTTTATGAGTAGGTACTTTATGAAATATTGAATATTGATTATTATTTTAATAACCCTTACCTTCTGTCTTGGAATCAATACTGTGTTTTGGTTCCAAAGCAGAAAAGCAATAAGGGCTAGGCTTTGGTGGTTAAGTGACTTGCCCAGGGTCACACAACTAGGAAGTATCTGAAACTAGATTTGAACCCAGGACTTCCCATCTCTTGACCTGGCTCTCAATCCACTGAGATACCCA